>NC_089533.1:212977-270477 GCF_963924715.1 Thunnus thynnus | reverse complement strand
GCTCTTCGCCTTGATGATGTCACTTCCCGCCCTCTTCAACATCGGCCTTCTTCTCTTCCTCATCATGTTCATCTTCTCCATCTTTGGCATGTCGAACTTCGCCTACGTGAGGAAGGGCGCCATGATAGACGACATGTTTAACTTCGAGACGTTCGGGAACAGCATGATCTGTATGTTTATGATCACCACGTCAGCGGGATGGGACGGCATGCTCGTCCCCATCATGAACACGCCACCGGACTGCGACCCCAACATCGAAAACCCGGGAACGTTGGTCAGAGGAGATTGCGGCAGCCCGGGGGTCGGCATCGTCTTCTTCACCACCTACATCATCATGTCCTTCCTGGTGGTGGTCAACATGTACATCGCCATCATCCTGGAGAACTTCAACGTGGCCACGGAGGAGAGCAGCGACCCGCTGTGTGAGGACGACTTTGAGATGTTTTATGAAATCTGGGAGAAGTTCGACCCCGACGCGTCGCAGTTCATACAGTACAAGTGAGTCCCACCTGCATTAGACGCAAGTTATTATGGGTCATTATTGATCATTATTGATCTGATGTGTTCTACTAATAAATAATACATATAATACTAACTCTGATAAACTCGTGGACTCTCCTGTGCTCCGCAGTGAACTGTCAGATTTCTGCGACACTCTGCAGGAACCTCTGAGGATTCCCAAACCGAATACCATCAAACTGATCCGCATGGATCTGCCTCTGGTTCCTGGAGATAAGATCCACTGTCTGGACATCCTGCTGGCCCTCACCGCTCAGGTAACACCAGCTGATGCATGTGATGTTACGCTGTGTTGTGTTGTGTTATTTTGTGTTATGATATATAGGATTTGCTATGTGTGCAGGTTCTGGGTGATTCAGGAGAGATGGACGCTCTCAAAGCCAGCATGGAGGAGAAGTTCATGACCAACAACCCCTCCAAGGTTTGAAATGGTTCTATTCTGTTTTTCCTGTTATCTCAACCTCAGCTGGACCATTTCACACTTGACCTCACTGACTGATCATTTTAAGCTTTGCTTTTATATTCAAGATTTTACTAGTTAACTAGTTTCCTTCTTAACTTGTTGTCATTATTCTTCAGTTTATTTCTGTTTGTACCCAGTAGAACATGAATGATGAGGACCCAACATCCAGATGGGGTGCAATAGTAACTAGCCTTCTTATTTTGCCTATTTTGATTTTTTTTACAGTCGTCTCACATGTTTACGATGTTTTTTTTATTTTTTGCTTTTATGAGACTTTTACTTTGAAGTACAGGAATCAAAGACATGATGTTCATCAGAATGAATCAACAAACACAGAAAACAAAATCAGTGAAAACACTGTAAACTAGAACAATAATGTTTCCATGCAGATGTTCATCACAGCCTCCCAACAGCTCCACTGATCACATGATTAACTCCACACGTCAAGCTCTAACAAAGACCCTCAGACATTCCTGCAGCAGGTTCACTTCATCTGACCTTCATCTGACCTTCATCTGACCTTCATCTGACCTTCAGCAGCTCTGCATGATATTATGAGTAAAACCACAGTGATCCATCTGAATTAATATTATTATGTTAATAGATTTACATTTCTCAAATTTTTCAGTTTAATTCAATTCAACTTTATTTATATAGAGCCAAATCGTAACAGAAGTTATCTCAGGGGACGTTGGACTCAGAGCAGGTCTGGACTGTTGACGGACTTCATTCATTGTTTCATTCTTGTCGTTGCAAAAGAGAGAGAGACTGATGTATTGATTATCGGGTATCTTTATTTTTTATTTAACAAACCGTACTGAAGTATTACATTATTATTGTTACCTGCAGGTGTCATATGAACCAATCAGCAGCACCCTACGGAGGAAACAGGAAGAGGTGGCGGCGAGAGTGATCCAGAGAGCGTACAGGAAACACCTGCTGCTGCGGACGGTCAAACTGGCGTCCTACAAATACCGAGAGAAGACGGACGGACGACGAGACGAGGAGTTGCCCCCGGAGACAGAAGGCCTTCTCTGTAAACGGATCAATCTGCTATACGGAGACGGAGACGAGACGAGGACGGCGGCCGAGTCTGCGGACGCCGTCTCGGGTGTTTCAGATGAGGATCCGGCTCCTCCTGCCCGGGTGGAGCTCCAGAGTGAGTTTCTCCTCCACGCTGCGCCTCCACTCAACATGCCTGACTTCCTGCGCGATGAGAACGTTAGGGAGTCTATCGTCTGATTGCAGCTCTTTGCAGATGTTTAACATGTTGCTTCCTCTTCCTCTGCACTGTGGGACTGACCTGCGGACTGTTTCACGCCGGAGACGCAGAGACCACACAGCTAAAGCTCATCGGCTCCATGAACAAACGCTGCAGCTTTTATTCAACTGTGGGTCGGTCAGGTGGTCTTCTTCTGGCTTTGCACATGAAATGTTTTATGTTCTGTGTTTTTAATCTTCATCTCAACTTGCTGAAACACTGGATGTGATATTACACTTAATTTAAGCACTAATTCAGGTTATTAATAACACTTATCTAACAGTTATTATTATTTAATCAGTAATCTTTACACTATGACTCTCAGACCAGGTTCATGTTCAAAAGTTTGATCCACAGTGTGTTTTAACCTGTTCAGGAGCCGCTTATCAGAAAAGTCAAGATGACCAATCAGAGAGCGTCGCTGTCATGTGATGTTATTCAACTTCCTGCTCAAACTAAATGTAACTCTGTATTCAAACAATCGAACAAACCAGACGTGTGTTTGCTGCTCTGGTTTGTTGGATGAAGTTTATTTTCCAGCAAACTGATAAAAACGGATAAAAACCAGATAGCCAATGAGAGCGCAGCGTCTGAACAGATAAATGGATGAAGACGATGTTTGATTTTAGAACACGAGACTCAAATGAACTTTGAAGCAACTGCTGCTGGAGCTGAAGGAAAATACTTCATCAGTTACAGTTTGATTTAACTGAGTTTGCTAATATTTATCATCTACAAAACTTCATAGAAATATATCACTCACAGTTCCTAATCCCTTCACTTTGCCAACGTTCATTCTGATTGGTCGATTCAGCTGCAGGTGAGCTGCATCAGCCAGAGCGCCAGGTTGTGATGACACAATGAGCCGGCCAATGGGAGCTTAGAATGGACTGGTTCAGAGCCAATCAGAGCTTGATCAGACTGACTTTAACACTGGCACCGGCGGGGGGTCATTTTTACCGCGCTGTAGCAACGTCAGCAATCACAAACATTTCATTTCTTGAAGCAGTTAAATAATGAGTAAGACTATTTAAAATTCAGTTTATGGGGTTTATTAAGGTTACAGTTTCATTACAGATCAAAATGGTTGAATACATTTTAAAATTCATCAGTAAAGTGTCGACTACAACAAACAAATAACAAAATAAATAATTTAATTATTGTAGAAAAAGAACATTGAGTAAAAATAAAAAAAGAATTTTAGATAATGTGTTGTTTTATACTGGGAGTAAAGAAACACACACATGTAGACTGTCACTGTGCACGTTGTTTTGTTTTGTTGTTGTTTTTCTAGCTCGTGATATGGCAGCCTGCTTATCAAATGACCCCTCAGCAGTTCCAGGTATAAATGAGCTTTTTTATTCACTAGATGATTAATAAACCCATTTTAGGAAAAGTCCTGAACTGAGAGATACGAGGTTTCATTTTAACAGAGTTACATGCATTTGAAACGCCAGGCGGGTAAAAACGAGCTCTGAGGGTCCATCTCAGGTCCAGGTCTGGACTGAAACCTGGTTTGACCTGAACTCTACCAAATGAAGGTAAAACAGGTGACTGACAGTGAAGTCGTCCAATAAAAACAAGCTGTGACCGCGATGTAAACGACAAACATTTATAACCTATAATAAATAAATCACACTGAAGCTACTTAGTCAACTAAGTAAAGAACTAAAAGAAAACATTTAAAAAATAAAGTTTCTCTGATTTGTGGATGAAACCTGACACAGAATCTACTGTAAGAAAAAGGTTGAGGCACCACTTTACAATAAGACCCTCACAGAACATTTATATATGGTTCATAATTATGCTATTAAAGGTTGTATCACTTTATAAATCATTAATAAACAATCATAAACAAGTTATAACAGTTTTCATACACTGATGCAGGCTCACTATTTAGCAAGATCAAGTTACTGCTTACTACTCATTAATCTTACTATGAGGTATGAAACACCTGGAACGCTGTCGTAGAGAAGATACCGGCCAACATGAAGCATCACGTTATAGCAACAACTCGAGAGCTTATGTCATATCAACACCTGTGATAACGATGAGGACGGCTGCTGAAAACATCAAGGTCAACAATATTGCCAGAGGCTTAGTGTATGAATCAGGTAATCTGACATGTTAATTTGATATGCTGACAGTGGTTAAATGCGAGTAACTTATGAACAAATATATGATGAAGCTGACAGGTATAAAGCTGCTGATGAAGACAATAAGCTAAGTAACCAATGAGCTGTTGCCCTGTTTATCTAATGTGTTATAACAGCTTATCAATGATATATAAAGTGTCAACAACCTAATTAATAAACTAATTATGAATCATTTATAAAAAGGGTAGTCTTATTGTGAAGTGGCACCGAAGAGGATCATTAAAGATTGATTCTTCCTGCAGCTCTATTTTCTTTCTTTCTTTCTTGATCATTTTCTTAATGTCTTTATTGTCTCATTTCATGTACTTTTGTATATTTATCAGAGCAGTTAACATCACTTATTGTATTTTCAACAGAAGGAATATCGAGGTGAAGTCTGTGAACTGTAGCTTGTTGTTGCTAAGAAACAATCCCTTCATCTGATTGGTGGATGAGTGTCGAGATGTGACCTGAAAGCAAAGTGATTAAAGTTTGGATTCAGATTTTCCTGAAAATGTCTCTGCTTTCTTTCTTCAAGCTCCATTTATACATGTACACCTGTACACCTGTACACCTGTACACCTGTATACCTGTACACCTGTACACCTGTACACCTGTACACCTGTATACCTGTACACCTGTGAACCTGTACACCTGTACACCTGTACACCTGTATACCTGTACACCTGTGCACCTGTACACCTGTACACCTGTACACCTGTATACCTGTACACCTGTACACCTGTGAACCTGTACACCTGTATACCTGTACACCTGTGAACCTGTACACCTGTACACCTGTACACCTGTATACCTGTACACCTGTGCACCTGTACACCTGTGCACCTGTATACCTGTATACCTGTACACCTGTACACCTGTATACCTGTACACCTGTACACCTGTACACCTGTACACCTGTACATCTGTACACCTGTGAACCTGTACACCTGTATACCTGTACACCTGTGAACCTGTACACCTGTACACCTGTACACCTGTATACCTGTACACCTGTGAACCTGTACACCTGTACACCTGTACACCTGTACACCTGTACACCTGTGAACCTGTACACCTGTACACCTGTACACCTGTACACCTGTATACCTGTACACCTGTGAACCTGTACACCTGTACACCTGTACACCTGTATACCTGTACACCTGTACACCTGTGAACCTGTACACCTGTACACCTGTACACCTGTACACCTGTATACCTGTACACCTGTGAACCTGTACACCTGTACACCTGTACACCTGTACACCTGTATACCTGTACACCTGTGCACCTGTACACCTGTGAACCTGTATACCTGTACACCTGTATACCTGTACACCTGTACACCTGTACACCTGTATACCTGTACACCTGTGAACCTGTACACCTGTACACCTGTACACCTGTACACCTGTATACCTGTACACCTTTACTGTGTTTCAGAACCATGCAATTATTTTGATATTATGTTCGATTCTTACTCTGTTCAAAATAAATCTGTTAATTTACGTTGTACCATACAGAACCTAGTGACCATTTTGATGATTTTTAAGATTTGATATACGTCACGCACCATTGTGGCGTAGATTCATTTAGATATTAATTTACAAGTGTGTTGTTTAGCTATGGTTTGATTACTAGGGTCATGTCGACTTTTCTTAATACTTCTTACAGATTAGAAAATGAAGGTATTGATTTTATTCCGTATGTATTTGTTTGGTCAATATTGCAGTTTCTAAGTGTTTTCCACTGGTTTTCATGATTTGTTTGGATTGATGACAGAAATGAGTGAATATCCAGCTTTCAAATATTCTAGGAAAAGTTATTCCCAGTCAGGTTGAAGGCCAGTTTTCCTCACACAAAGAAATTAATTAGTGATCAGAGGCATTCACTCAAAACACGCCTCTGAGACTATAACAAGTTTTACAACTCTTTGTTTGGTGCATTTTGCCCATCATGGCGTTTCATTGTACTTTTTTTTTACGATGGCTGAGAGCTCCAGAAAAGAACCCTCGACTAAGAAGAAAGACTGAAATGCCTCAAACCACAGACCGAGTACCATTAGCCATTTGCCATATGAGTAATCAATTATTTTTGTAATCTCCTGTTTTTATCATGTAGTTAGATTTTTTTTTGGACTTTTCAAGACTTTTTGGTAGTTAGAGCTTCAACTCTCCAGCCTGCAATGAACGCACCCTTGCTGTGTGTCTGCTGAGTGGACAGCTCGTCTGAGACCGTCCAGTGTTGGATTCGCTCTCCTGGGAAGTGCTGAACCAAAGTGTTTCACTAAACCTGCAGCAGTCTCACCTGGCTGTTGCCTCGGCAACCCAAAGATCACCAAGTCTGCTTCGCCATTGCTCGGCACTCTCAGAGAAGTTTGCCTCATCATCAGCCCTTCATCACCACAGAAACAAACCATCTGTCATGGGAGAGTTGATGCAAAGAGCTTTTCAAAATTAAATTATTATTGGCTTTAGTTAGAGTCTCGGGCCGTGTGAATGTGTATTACGTGCGTGTGAATGTGTATTACGTGCGTGTGAATGTGTATTACGTGCGTGTGAATGTGTATTACGCGTGTGTGAATGTGTATTACGCGCGTGTGAATGTGTATTACGCGCGTGTGAATGTGTATTACGTGCGTGTGAATGTGTATTACGCGCGTGTGAATGTGTATTACGCGCATGTGAATGTGTATTACGCGCGTGTGAATGTGTATTACGTGCGTGTGAATGTGTATTACGTGCGTGTGAATGTGTATTACGTGTGTGTGAATGTGTATTACGTGTATGTGAATGTGTATTACGTGCGTGTGAATGTGTATTACGCGCGTGTGAATGTGTATTACGTGCGTGTGAATGTGTATTACGTGTGTGTGAATGTGTATTACGTGTATGTGAATGTGTATTACGTGCGTGTGAATGTGTATTACGCGCGTGTGAATGTGTATTACGTGCGTGTGAATGTGTATTACGCGCGTGTGAATGTGTATTACGTGTGTGTGAATGTGTATTACGCGTGTGTGAATGTGTATACGTGCGTGTGAATGTGTATTACGTGCGTGTGAATGTGTATTACGCGCGTGTGAATGTGTATTACGCGCATGTGAATGTGTATTACGCGCGTGTGAATGTGTATTACGTGCGTGTGAATGTGTATTACGCGCGTGTGAATGTGTATTACGTGCGTGTGAATGTGTATTACGTGTGTGTGAATGTGTATTACGCGCGTGTGAATGTGTATTACGTGTGTGTGAATGTGTATTACGTGCGTGTGAATGTGTATACGTGCGTGTGAATGTGTATTACGTGCGTGTGAATGTGTATTACGTGCGTGTGAATGTGTATACGTGCGTGTGAATGTGTATTACGTGCGTGTGAATGTGTATACGTGCGTGTGAATGTGTATTACGTGCGTGTGAATGTGTATTACGTGCGTGTGAATGTGTATTACGCGTGTGTGAATGTGTATTACGCGTATGTGAATGTGTATTACGCGTGTGTGAATGTGTATTACGTGCGTGTGAATGTGTATTACGCGCGTGTGAATGTGTATTACGTGTGTGTGAATGTGTATACGTGCGTGTGAATGTGTATACGTGCATGTGAATGTGTATTACGCGCGTGTGAATGTGTATTACGTGTGTGTGAATGTGTATTACGTGTGTGTGAATGTGTATTACGTGCGTGTGAATGTGTATACGTGCGTGTGAATGTGTATTACGTGCGTGTGAATGTGTATACGTGCGTGTGAATGTGTATTACGTGCGTGTGAATGTGTATACGTGCGTGTGAATGTGTATTACGTGCGTGTGAATGTGTATTACGTGTGTGTGAATGTGTATTACGTGTGTGTGAATGTGTATTACGTGTGTGTGAATGTGTATTACGTGCGTGTGAATGTGTATACGTGCGTGTGAATGTGTATTACGTGCGTGTGAATGTGTATTACGTGCGTGTGAATGTGTATTACGCGCATGTGAATGTGTATTACGTGCGTGTGAATGTGTATTACGTGCGTGTGAATGTGTATACGTGTGTGTGAATGTGTATTACGTGTGTGTGAATGTGTATTACGTGTGTGTGAATGTGTATTATGTGTGTGTGAATGTGTATTACGTGTGTGTGAATGTGTATTATGTGTGTGTGAATGTGTATTACGTGTGTGTGAATGTGTATTATGTGTGTGTGAATGTGTATTACGTGTGTGTGAATGTGTATTACGTGTGTGTGAATGTGTATTACGTGTGTGTGAATGTGTATTATGTGTGTGTGAATGTGTATTACGTGTGTGTGAATGTGTATTATGTGTGTGTGAATGTGTATTACGTGTGTGTGAATGTGTATTATGTGTGTGTGAATGTGTATTACGTGTGTGTGAATGTGTATTATGTGTGTGTGAATGTGTATTACGTGTATGTGAATGTGTATTATGTGTGTGTGAATGTGTATTACGTGTGTGTGAATGTGTATTATGTGTGTGTGAATGTGTATTACGTGTGTGTGAATGTGTATTATGTGTGTGTGAATGTGTATTACGTGTGTGTGAATGTGTATTATGTGTGTGTGAATGTGTATTACGTGTGTGTGAATGTGTATTATGTGTGTGTGAATGTGTATTACGTGTATGTGAATGTGTATTATGTGTGTGTGAATGTGTATTACACTGTCAAATAAAGGCAGGAAAGTAATCTTATAAATCCAGTAAAAGTGTGAAGAAGTTTTGTTTGATTGTGATGCGTCTGTGATCTGAACAGTGAATCTGTTTGTACCAGTCTGTGTGCAGCTGTCGCCCTCTGCTGGAAGAGATCTGACTTACAAATCTGTCAACATGAAACAGTGAATGTTTCACCAACAATATGAGTTTGAAATTATTCATAAATAAACAATAAATAAACAATAATTTAGTGGATCAAACTGGAAGGGAACTGGGATGATGTAGGGAGGATGGACTGAGGGTCCAGGGGAGGGATGAAGGGATGAAGGGATGATGTGAGTCATCTGAGGTGTTGAGAAGGATCTCCTGATCCATGTTTAAGGGACATTTAAGCAGATCAATAAAGAATCGGCTCGGTCACAGGTCATGTGGAAACTAAGACAAAGGGGAAAGAAACAGAGAAGGTGTGCCTTAAGTACTACTTGTGCAGAAATAGGGAAGGTATGAGGCGTGGTCTTTGTTCCCGAACTTAATTATAAAACTTCATATGAAAACATTCATATTTCACTCGGTGGAAACCCAAAGTATATATATACTGTCATAAATACTTTGTTTCATGTATGTACTGTGTGTATGTGAGATACTGAATGAAAGGCCAGGGTCAGGATCAGGGTCAGGGTCAGGGTCAGGGTCAGGATTGGGGTCAGGATCAGGGTCAGGGTCAGGGTCAGGATCAGGATCAGGATCAGGGTCAGGGTCAGGATCGGGGTCAGGATCGGGGATCACAGAGACGACTCACACCGTGATGCTCTGTCAGTACCAGCAGAGTCACCTGCACAGGTGGACTGTTTCATCAGAGCCATGTGTCACTGTCGCCATGGAGATAACATGATGGAGGTTTGTTAACATGAATGAGTTTGTATCTGCTGTCAGATAGCTGTGAATAATTAAACTGAGGAAAACTGTGTCAACAGGAAGGTCAGAGGCATAGATGCATCACACTGTTAATATACAAAACACCTCATAATGACACAAACACTCAGCAACAACACGTTTATCTCGTTAAGACTCAAAGAACTCATTAATGAATAAGTGACAGATGTGACAGAGGGTAAATGTCGGTGTGAGGGTTTGTAGTGTAGCGTGAGGAGTGATGTAGAGCCTGTGGGCAGACTGTAGGTCTCTGCTCTGCTATAACATGTAAATCTGCTGATCTCTGATTATAAACCTGTACTGTTTGTTAACAAGCTGTTTATCTATGAGCTTAATGAGGTTAATTAACAGTTTGTTAACAAGCTGTTTATCTATGAGCTTTTGGTTAATTAACAGTTTGTCAATAAGCGGTTTGGTAATTAGGAGTTTGTTAACCAGCTTTTTGTTAATAAGCTGTTTGTTAACGAGCTGCTTGTTAACGAGTTGTTTTGATGCCTCCTCGTTAACATGTATAGGTGTTGGTCTCTCGCTGGTCGTATTGATGTCATGGAGCGTTGAATGTATTCAGCTTCCTGTGCGATGTAACTGTGAATCTGACCTCAGATCAGTGACGGCTGTGAATAAATTCAGAACTGATTCTGAAAGCAGCGACGTGTGAATCTACAGAAAATACAAAGAACAGTGTAGATCTTTTTTTGTTACAGCAGATTAATGTATTTTGTCTCTGCTAATGTTTGAAAACTGTTCAGTTCAGATCTTTATTGTTTTTGCAGCAAGTGACATAAAAATGTACAAAAATAAAATAATAAAAACACAATGAAACAACTGAAGACAAACGAGAACCATGTCACACCTGTTTCACCCTCTTTACACCGTCTCCTAGTGTGTCAGGACTGATTTTAACATCTTATTGATAATTAATAAGGAAATAAAGGTTCCTCATGATTCCTCATTAGAAGATCCTCAGCCAGAGATCTTCGTCTGTTTCAGAAGCCCGTTCTCTTCAATCTGTGTACGAATAACACGACTTTAGCCAACCCTTCCCAGAGAAGTCATATCACATAATGTGACTTTCTTTCATTTTATGAGGTGATTTTTGTCTCATTAGCAGGAGGCAGGTTGAGTGGATGGATAGATGATCAGCTGGCAGCAGGAGAGCACCGTTCAAGACCACCAACCAGACATCTTTACTGTTGTGTGCGGACGTCATGTCCGGCATTTATGACATTTTTACTGCATTTTAGTGTTTTAACCCAAACCATGATCTTCCCCTAATACTAACCAAGTGGTTTTTGTGCCTAAACCAAATCAAGAGCATGAAATGACACACGAAAGGGTTAAAAATGCAGCTTCAATGGTTTCATCTATTTCATTATAAAATCTTAATTTAAGATAGATAATTTGTGGATTGTGTTGTTTTATTTATGGGATAAACCTGCTTCATATATATTCTACTGTTTGTGTGTGAATGTACTGATGGTTCTTCCTTCTCAACACGTCTCAGGAAGTCTCAGTTTTTCAGTTCACCAATAAAACAAAAAAGGTCACATTAGGCTCAGTTTGTATGCGAGTCACATGTAAGAAGAAGACTAGGTAACCATAAACAAAAGTAATCATGTGACCAGAAAGTATATTTCACATTACTCAATCCATCTTGGACTCAAGCACATGGGGAGAGTCGGTCAGCAAAACACACCAAAACAAAAGATTTTTGTCTTGTCAAGTGAATTCATCATGTTACTAAAGTTATCAGTCTTGTAGATCAGATTTGGACATCATTACATGTTAATTTAAATCAGTGTAAACTACAAAACAAGGTCATAAACTCAGCATAACTGTGGATCTGAGCCACTGTGTGCGACAGCTTTGTCAGAATGGAGGTTGTGGGGTAAAACATGCCAGTGATGTTGAGTCAACGACTCAATTTACCCCCAAAAACTATTTCCTGATACTCTAGAGACCAGAGACCCTGTTCATGTTTGATCCCTGTTACAAGTGTTACAATGTTGATGAATAAATACCTGATTGTTGACTAATGTTGAGTTTAAGCCACAAACAAACATGCTGTACATACAGCCGACATAAAGTGTCTCAGTAAGGTGTTGGACCACATGAACAGCATCAGTACACCTTGTTATTGATTCTACAGTCTCTGAACTGTACTGGAGGGATGAACACCGTTCTTCCTAAAGATCTTCCTCATGTGGTGTTGTGATGATGATGATGATGCAGAGCGCTGCCTAACACGTCAGCTGGGTTGAGATCTGTTGACTGTGAAGGTCATAACATATGATTCACATCATTTAATCCTCATCAAACCATCCAGAGACCCCTCGTGTCCTCTGGATGGGGGCATCGTGATCCTGGAAGAGACCACTCCCATCAGGATAAAGCTGATCACTCACAACTACTTTGTATTGATTAGCAGTGACCCTTCCCCAAACCCTGCCAGCATAACAGAGCCCCCAGACCCCCTCACTGTAGGGGTCCAGCATTCAGACTTGGACCAGGTTTTACTTTCATTCGTCACTCATCTGTTTACACAAAAGCACATTTACACACATTCTTTCTGTATCTACCACACAAAGATCACAGTTTAATCTTTACTGAAGATGTTGAGGTTACATGTTGAACAACAAGACACAAACATGTGGTTTGTTTTTGTTTTTGCCTTTAAATTAAAATTTGCTGTTAAATTGATGGCATCAATAAAGATCAAAATTATTCTTAATTTTATCATTAATTAGTTTGATTTTGTGTAATTTCTATATCAGTATTTAATGGCAGCACTATTTACCCCATCCCCATACTCATTTACCCCTAGCTTGGGGTAGTTGTGCCATTGGACTTTTTTTGATCACTCATTGTTCTAAAACCATAATAATTAGATAACTTGTTTTAATTCCCATGGGTACACAACAACCTGAGGTATATATATTAACTATTATTTGAAACAAATACACTTTCCTTTCATCAAATGTAACAAGTGGCTCATGTTTCGCCGTTCTGCTGTATTCATGTTATGTAGAGCTCAGTGTCACAACAGCGTGAAAACAGTGGTTGTTTGTACGGTTCATGTTTCTGTTGATGAATTTAATCATCACGTTTTCTGCTATAAAACCACAAACTGAGCGGAGAACATCAGATCGCACTGAAGAACTGAGCTCAGATCAGATTAACCAGAACCAGAACTGAACCCAGACCAGCCATGGACAGAGGTAAGACCATCAGTTCTCTTCAGATAAAAATCATTTATTTACCTTTGATATAAACTTGTTTATCTTATTGTTTTCATTTTTGTAAGGTGTCGTGTGTTGTGCTCGTCCTGTTTGTCTCTTTATTATTGTTCATTCTGATGATTTCAGCTACAGACACAAATATCAAAAGTTCAGCTCTTTGTGGACATTTATGCTTTATTAATCTCTGAAACTTTTCAGTTCCTCTTCATACTCATATATACATACATACATATACATATATATATATATATATATATACATATATATATATATATATATATATATATATATATATATATATATATATATATATATATATATATATATATATATATATGTATATGTATGTATGTATAAATGTAAAGTCAAGAAACAGCCACCTGCACTAGATTAGTTAGATTGAGGGTGTTGTGAACCAAGAATGCATCAGAACAGTTTATAATTGGGTGGATCAGAAGAATGGCTATTTCGTATTTGAAATTATATTTATACAAACATTATGTAGCCTAAAATGATGGCAGGTTGCAGCTTACTGGACCATATTCAAGGTCAAACAAGGACAATCAATAAATGAAACAGCCTACACATCAGAATATGATTTGGATAATTAAACCTGGTTAAACAGTGTTGAAGTTGAGGGCTGCTATTCTCAATAGTTTATTTAATAGTTTATACACACAGGTTGTAGTTGGAGCTGTTAGCAAAACTTGCTGATGTAGCTGTAACTTTATACAGGAATGAATAATGAGAACTTCAAAAGCCGATTATTTTAACCTACATTATCTCAAATCAAGGACTATTTTAATGCACAACTCAGATTCAACATTGGCATGTACATGTGTTCAGGCCTGGACTGTCATCAAACATGAGACATTTGGGGCAGATTGGACGATGTGAAGTCAAGTTACAACAACTTCCTGTTTAATGCCCCAAACATGTTTTGGGCAAAATTCACCAGCACGCTATGCCAAGGGCATTCCATGAAAACTAAAAAGCTTCACAATTTAGTATCGCAAAGGTCTTTAGATATCACCTGCCAAATTTGAAGTCGCTTGGGTTAAATCTCTTGGAGGAGTTTGTTAAAATACGACACCTGTCAATGGCTTCACTTTGCGAAAAAAAAAATGCAAAGTAGATTCAAAATGTCTGACTTCCTGTGGGGCTGGTTTGGCTCCAAGAGCCTTTCTTTAATTGTCTGGAGATTTACATCTGCCCACCAAATTTCATACATACACGTCAAACTTCAAAGTGGGGGCTTTGACTTTGGGGGGCGCCCCTGAGCCATTTTGCTACACCCAAACCCAAGACCCATATCAGATGTCATGTGCAAAGCTTCGTGGGTTTCCGAGCACCCCTAGCACCTCGGAAATGCTAAAAGTAAAATGCAAACCCAATTCTGACACTAATCCAACAATGAACATAGGTACAAAGTTTCATGAGATTTTTTTTTTTTTTTTTTGCATCCGAAAGGCCTCAAATGTGTTCATAAAATGAAAATTGACATACGAACTTCCTGTTGGGCAAAATGTGGAAAATCATGTTTTATGTTGAGAATGATGAACCCACTGAATTTCATGCACATCAGAGAAACTTTGTTCCAAAATGTCCCTGTGTTTGCGGTTGCTATGGAGCCCGATCACTACAGAACACACACTACAGAGCGTTCAAGCATCCTAAGCTCCTCAAAAATGTCATTTGCATACTAGATTAATAATACTACACAGCAGAGATCATTACATGGAGCGATGCAAAGTCTAAATAGGTAGAAGAAGTCGAAATGAGTCACTTTCTCAGCGCTGAACATTTGACTCTGTTAATTTAGACACTTTGTCGCTCTGATCCATCAGCTAAGCAGCCTCTCACCTGTCTCACCTGTCTCACCTGTCTGTCTCTCTCAGTCTTTCTCTTGCTGTCAGTCCTGTCTCTGGGTGTCTCCTCTCAGCCAATCACAGACAGCCAGCGTCTGTTCTCCATCGCTGTCAGCAGAGTGCAACACCTCCACCTGCTCGCCCAGAGACTCTTCTCTGACTTTGTAAGTGTACGGAGGCTCGCAAGGACAAAAAGATAAGACTGAGACACAAAGATGATGAGTTCGACAGAGCAGAGGGTTCTAGGTTCTCTCTGTCTGTGTTGTCTTGAAACATCATCGCACATTTCTGTTCTAATTATCATGTTCTCGTGTTCTCGTGTTCTCATATTAGGAGAGCTCTCTGCAGACAGAGGAGCAGCGTCAGCTCAACAAAATCTTCCTGCAGGATTTCTGCAACTCTGATTACATCATCAGCCCGATCGACAAGCATGAGACACAACGCAGCTCTGTCAGTACAGTACTACACAGTACTACACAGTACTACACAGCACTACACAGTACTACACGGCACTACACAGTACTACACAGTACTACACGGCACTACACGGCACTACACAGTACTACACAGTACTACACAGTACTACACGGCACTACACCGTACTACACAGCACTACACAGTACTACACAGCACTACACGGCACTACACGGCACTACACCGTACTACACAGCACTACACAGTACTACACAGTACTACACGGCACTACACGGTACTACACAGTACTACACAGTACTACACAGTACTACACAGTACTACACAGCACTACACAGCACTACACAGTACTACACGGCACTACACAGTACTACACAGTACTACACAGTACTACACGGCACTACACGGCACTACACAGTACTACACAGTACTACACGGCACTACACCGTACTACACAGCACTACACAGTACGACATTCTACTACACTAAAGTATACTGATCAATTGATTGGTTCTAGGTTCTGAAGCTGCTGTCGATCTCCTATCGATTGGTGGAATCGTGGGAGTTCCCCAGCCGTTCTCTGTCCGGAGGTTCTGCTCCAAGGAACCAAATCTCACCAAAACTGTCTGAACTGAAGACAGGAATCCACCTGCTGATCAGGGTGAACACACACACATACACACACACACTTATCAATCATATAGAGGGTAATTATCATCTGATAGAATCTGCTGTCAGTTTAATCTCTGAAAGCGACCTCAGTAAAGAATGAGAAGCTTCTGATGTTACCTGAATGTTGGCTGAATGTTAATAATAATAATGATAATAATGCATGTTATTTATGGGGCCTTTCAAAACACTCAAACACACCTTACAAGACAGTTAAACACAAGCGGTGATGTATCAAGACATCATAAAATCAAACAAAGCTTTGATATACAATAATAAGTTAATAACATTCATAAGTATAAAATCATCAGTGTGGTGTAAACCATTGGAGTCAGGATCAGACCGATGGGATGGGATTCGAAGGTGGAGAGAGAGTTAATATTGTGAATGTCTAGTGGAGTCCTGGGGGAAGTGGGGGGAGGGGGGGGGGCAGAAGGCTGAAGGCTCTAGACCCCATGGTACTCAAGCAGGCAGATGTGTAGTGAGTTGGATGGCAGAAGAGTATGGGAGTGTGTGTAGATATAAAGGAGTTTGGTGCTCAGTTATGAAGCTGCTGAAGAACAGGAGTGATATGATCAACAGAAGAATACAGGCAGCTGAACTCTGGACCAACTGAAGTTTATAAAGACACTTATGAGGAAGCCCAAAGAGGATAGAACTGCAGTAGTGAATATGAGATGTCATCAGGGTGTGAATGAGAATAGCAGTGCTGTTAGGTGGAAGATGATTAATATTGCGTATGTGGAAGTATGCAGACTGAGTAATATTGGTGATGTGTGCCTCAAAAGATAATTCGCTGTCCAAGATGACACCCACACTGTTAACCTGAGGGGAAGGAGGAACTGTGGAACTGTCAATAGTCAGAGCAAAACTCTCCAGCAGCCAAAGTAGATTTAGTGTCTATGAGGAAAACCTCAGTTTTGTTACGATTAAGTTTTGAGAAAGTTGTACGAGAACCAGTATTCTGAGGAGTGATAGATAAAGCTGGGTGACATCTGCGTAGAAGTGAAATTGAATGCCAAATTCCTTGAACATATGGCCAAGAGGTAGAAGGTTAATAATAAATAGGATAGGGCCAAAAACAGAGCCCTGGGGGTTCAGAGCCCAGAGTCAGCTGCCTTCAAAGAGCTGTAGGTACCCACAGAGGGCGCTAAAGGAATATTATAACATGATATTTCTACAATTCTGTTGTCTTTAATAAAATTAAACTTGGTACACAAGTTCTCCATGAGACATACTGAACCATGGCACCAATAGCCCCACCTTGTGGCCATTGGTGAAACACCACCATACTACTTATTAACTGCCATATCTCTTTAATGTAATATTCCATGGTAACAAATTCAGCAGAGATATACAGATGGGGATGCTGAACAAGTCTGTAGCATTTGATACAATTTCACCTGTAGGTGGCGCTGCAAGATTTTAGAAAATTGCTGATGCACCCAAATTAACAAAAATGCAGTTCAGCTTCCAACTCTGCCAGTTTTACATTTCAGCTCTCAGCTGTTTGAAACAACATTCAGTTCAAATTTCTGCATTCTCGGCAACACTTTGCAGCTTATTTCAGCTGTCAGCATTCACACACATTTTCTGCAGGAAATGCATTTCTAGTGAAGCATGTGGTTATTGTACATTACCTGAATGTTAGCTTAATGTTGCCTGAATATTAGCTGAATATTAGCCTAATGTTAGCTGAATGTTAGCCAAATGTTAGCTGAATATTAGCCAAATGTTAGCTGAATATTAGCCGAATGTTAGCTGAATATTAGCCGAATGTTAGCTGAATGTTAGCCAAATGTTAGCTGAATATTAGCCGAATATTAGCCGAATGTTAGCTGAATGTTAGCCGAATGTTACCTGAATATTAGCCGAATGTTAGCTGAATATTAGCCGAATGTTACCTGAATGTTAGCCAAATGTTAGCTGAATATTAGCCGAATATTAGCCGAATGTTAGCTGAATGTTAGCCGAATGTTACCTGAATGTTAGCCGAATGTTAGCTGAATATTAGCTAAATGTTACCTGAATATTAGCCGAATGTTAGCTGAATGTTAGCCGAATGTTAGCTGAATATTAGCCGAATGTTACCTGAATATTAGCCGAATGTTAGCTGAATGTTAGCCAAATGTTAGCTGAATATTAGCCGAATGTTAGCTGAATGTTAGCCGAATGTTAGCTGAATATTAGCCGAATGTTAGCTGAATATTAGCCGAATGTTAGCTGAATGTTAGCCAAATGTTAGCTGAATATTAGCCGAATATTAGCCGAATGTTAGCTGAATGTTAGCCGAATGTTACCTGAATATTAGCCGAATGTTAGCTGAATGTTAGCCGAATGTTAGCTGAATATTAGCCGAATGTTACCTGAATATTAGCCGAATGTTAGCTGAATATTAGCCGAATGTTAGCTGAATATTAGCCGAATGTTACCTGAATATTAGCCGAATGTTAGCTGAATATTAGCCGAATGTTACCTGAATATTAGCCGAATGTTAGCTAAATGTTACCTGAATAGAGAAGCAGATCCAAACTGGACGCAGCTGTCAGATTGTTATTTAACTTCAGACATTTCATATTTTGAATCTGTCAGTCACATTTCACACACATATCAGTATAACCATCACATGTCTGACTCTGAGGTCACACATGATCATTACGCACGATGTGAACACACTACACGCTATGTCTGATTATCCACCTGGTCCTGCAGGCCAATCAGGATGGAGCAGAGATGTTCGCTGACAGCTCTGCCCTCCAGCTCGCTCCGTATGGAAACTATTATCAAAGTCTGGGAGCTGACGAGTCACTGAGACGGAGCTACGAGCTGCTTGCCTGCTTCAAGAAGGACATGCACAAGGTGAGTGAGGGGGGGAGCGGGGGGGAGGAGGATGATGATGAAGGTGATGATGATGTCATTAATGATGTCTGTGTTTACAGGTGGAGACCTACCTGACGGTGGCTAAATGTCGACTCTCTCCAGAAGCTAACTGCACCCTGTAGCCCCGCCTCTCTGATGACGTCATCCTGTGTGTTCTGTAGCCCCGCCTCTCTGATGACGTAATCATGTGTGTTCTGTAGCCCCGCCTCCATGTTCTCTTTGCTGGTTAGCATTAGCCTGTGATGGTTTTCTGATGTCATCATCAGATAAATAGTACAAGCTATGAACAGGAAGTGATGTCAGACTGTCGGCCTTTTCTCAGCATGTGAAATAAACTGCGCTGTGTTGCATTCAGCTGTGTCTCTGTGTGATGATTCATGTCATCTGTCTGAAACTCACCGGCAGCAGGTAAACAAAGAGCAGCCCAGATCTCTATCTATGTATATGTGTGTGTATGTATAGATGAGCAAGGAAACACCGTTAATAAAGTGAATACAGGTGATCAGAGATGTAATCAGGATGTTTCACATCAGACTCTGATCTGTTTGCTTCAACTGATTCTTCTCTTGATTCACTGATTAAATGTTTTTTCTTTGTCTTCACCGTGTAGGAAATTGTGCACTCAAAATACTTTATGATTTTATGGGGGAATTATTGTGTGCAACTCCAACATGAAATTATTTGTCCAATGACATAACTCATATTAGAGTTGGTATAATAATAAGGAAATAGTCCTCCTTGTTGGCCACACAAGAGAGGTCAATTAGAATTATGATTGTTATTAATCGTAATTATGATTTTGTGAGGGTATAAAGTCTTTTAAGGTTAAGGTTACTTAACACTACGACATTTTACAAACAAGACACAAGGGGGAAACTGGTGCACAAGGCTATGGCTAGTGAATGATTTGAATGCATGATGCAGAGTTATGTATTGTGTAGTTGGTATGAGAGACCTGATAAACAGATGAGATGACTGTTACCTGAGAAGCAGCGAGTCAAATCAACGGTACAACAGCTTAGTTCTGAATTGCCAATTGAAGTTACAAATTATGATGCACCAGGGTTTAAGCACATTTTTGAAGGTTTTGTAGGAATGCTTGTTTGCTCTCTGGGGTGGCTTTTTGTGGAGAATGGAGTCTGATGTGCTGGGGTGAGGAGCTGGAGTCTGGACCTTGTAATGATGAGTGAGTCAGCTGGTCAGAGGTTGAAGAGTTCCCATTGGAAGAGAGCTCCTGGTTCATGCTCTCTAGGCTTGATCCTCAACTCATTACTCTAGACTTTTGAGGTTTCACCTCCCGTTGCTCTGAGTCACATCTTCAAACTAGTAAAATGCAAACTTTCAACCGGAATGGCAGAAAGCAAGAAGACAAAGATAAAAGCAAGAAGAACCAGCAACCAGCAAAAAGCAGCCCAAAGCAGCAGCAAGTCTCAGATAAGACACTGTCTCAAAGGTTTGGTCTGCCTGCCCAGAAGGTGCATCCTAGCCAGTCCCAGGGGTTGCAGAGTTCTGAGGGAGCAGAGTCATCACACAACATCAACAGGTGACTGAACAACCACTCAATTAAAAACGAATGAATGAGTGAGTCCAGACAGCTCACTGTAACTTCAACAAGCAAACTAACGTTACCCACAACACATTATATATATATATATATATATATATATCTGCTGCATTCTTGTTAAAGAGATAAAAAACACAAAAAAGCCACACAGAGACATTTAACCATCAGAGATGAAATTAGCAACCAAAGAGACAGAGAGAGAGAAGCTGTATCTGCCTCACGTTATCTGACGTCTTCTTCTTTCTATCATGGAGATGAAGTATTCATGTCATAACATCCATTTGTGGCTGTTGGTCATCTTGTTTGTTAGTTAACAGAACTTTATGGCTGCTGCTTAACCAGTCTGATATCATTAGCAACAATGACAAACAAGCTAACTCTCCTGGTTGTTTCTCCAGTTGCTTCTCTCTCCAGCCTCCCCGGCAGCGTCCTGCTGCTGCTGCGCTGCACAGTCCAGATAATTTCTCCCGCTAGCTTAACAACAGTCCTTAACAGTCCTTCCATGGATGTATAAAGAGTCCTTCAGGCTGCTACAACAAGCCAGCTGTTGCATTGGCTAATGTAAGGAGCTATCTACTGCTGCTACTCTGCCTTACAGTGGAGAGAATTGAAGATGAATTCTGGAAACTATCATTGGACCAACTCGATGTCAATATTGCGTTCTGGTTGTTTATTGGTTAGTGAGGACAGCCTTCCTTGGAGCGTCATTTTACGTGTCATGGCCAATCACAGATTAGCATGAAAAAAAATGAAATACATCGAGTCAAATGTAAGAGATCCCGCCCTGCGGAGGTCAGCAGGCACCCATCCTCCTCTGCCCCCCCCCCCCCCCACCAGCCTCCATTGCTCTCCACCAACTCCTGCACTGTTTAACCAACCAAGTGTTCCACATGAAGCTCATCAGGTGAACAGAGGTAGAACAGGTGAGTCTGGTAGAGAGAGAGGACTGTACATTACAGAAAAAACACACACAAAGATATGATTTCTTTCTTTAATTTTAAGTGCTATAAATAAAATACCTTGCAGGACCTTTAACCTGCTGAGTCAGCAGAGCCTCACTGGTCCGTCTCCATTCACACCTGAGTTTATGTTCCTGATTCACCTGGACAGGTTCTCTGTATTTCATTACATTAAATGAGTTTCGCAGTCTTCACGTGAGAACATGAAGATGAGCATCATGTTGTCTTCGTTATGAGGAGTTACAGTTTTCTCTGTGGCCACCAGGCGGCGACAGCTTTACATTCATCTCGCCAGCAGCGGCTTCGGCTTTTCCCGTCAGACAGTCGTTCAGTTCCGCCCCGGCCCTCCGTGCTCCTCGGTATTCTTCGGCGGAGTTCGGCTGGTAACGGTCGGTGTGTTCAAATCTTCGGCTGCAGCTCCTCCTGGAGACTGAAGTAAAGAAAGAGCCGAACAGACGACAGGATCAGATAGACGGAGCCTCTGAGCGGAATGACGGTGCTGCAGGAACCTGTCCAGGTAAAATAACATCTTCAGCTCGTTGTCATGAGCGGGAAGTCGAGTATTTATGAAGCCCGTGCTGCCTTCTCCGTCCCGGCCTCAGCGGCTGCTCCGGTCCGCGATGTGAGAGCTTTCCCCCGCCGCAGGCCCCGCAGCCCGCCGCCAGTAACACGGAGCGTTTTATCGGTGTTATTAGTGTTCAAAACCCGATTATTACCGTGAGGTCGGTCCCGTCAGGAGCCCGGACGGTTCAAGGCTTTAACACGATGCTAGTTCGTCAGCTAACGTCAGCCGGTTGCAGTTCAGAGAGGTCATGCCAGACTTCGGTTAAAAATCCGTGATTTTAAGGTTTCTGTTGGTTTCGGTTAACGTAGAAACAACATGGAACATCTCTCGTGACCTTTTATGACCTGTTTGGTTCCGCTCATCGCTTCGGTGTAGATCCATTACAACTGTTATGATTTGCTTTAAAAATAAATCTACATACATGTAGCATGTTAGTCTCACGGTCCTCCTGCAGTCACATCGCGCCGCAGCACCAACATCATTAAAGTTTATTTCCTTCCGAAACAAATTGAGTCTAGTTGAGTTTATGTGAGCCGAATTTATTAATTATTTAGATAGTATTGATTGGTTAAAGATGTGTGAGTTTGTGCTGATCACATATGCGATATCAAAGTGGTAGATTTCAAATGGAGTTTCGTATTACTGGCGTTGCTTGTAGTGAAATGCTAACAGTGTCGTTCTGTTAGCCGCTAACGCGATGGCTAACCTTTAGCTTTAGCTTCAGTCAGCAGAAACCCAACTCTAAAGTTCATACGTAAACCTTAACGGGTTTAGTAAGACTTTATTTAGTTTGTAATCAAAGTCTGAGTCCAGACCAGTCGTAGCAGTCAGGCTAAAGTTAGCCAACAACTGGCTAGCCTCTTGTTGCTCAGGCTAACCAGCAGCCAGCTGCCGGCTAACATGAACAGGAGCTAACAGCTGGTTAGCTGCCATGTCAGAGTCTGTTTGTTTACAGCCAGTATATCGCAGGTATGTCTGAGACGAGTTTCTCACGGTATCTGCACCCTACAATGATAAAGTGTTCACGTGCAGTTCATCTGACATCACATAAAGAACGCGTGATCAGTTTTTACAAGAAATAATAACACATTTAATTTGTACCGCACTTTTCATTCATAGTGAAACTCCAAGTGCTACAGTCTTAATAACATGGAACACACAACATAAAGAAAATAATAAGAGTTCAGATGAAAAAGTTTTCCTGAATAGAAAGTTTTTTAAGATAAGATAATAATTTATTAGTTGCAGTGTTACAGCAACTTTTACAGCAATCTAACAACAAGCCTCATTAGGCCTTTAATAAAGAGTCTGTGCTGAGCAAAGATCTTGTCCACACTGATACTTAACCTGTCCGATCACTTACCTGCTGTATGTAAACTACAGTAACCAGCTGATCACAGGTGGAAACAGCTGATCACAGGTGACACACTGTCAGGTTTTCTGGCCTGTAATCTGATTTCAGTCACTGTGTTTCAGGATATAAATGTACTCAGCTTGTTCATTAACATCTGCGTACTGATTATTTCTGTTGTCAGTTATTATATTACTATAATATTATTTATAGTATGCTTTTCCAAGCTGAGCTGGTTCCATCAGTATTAAATGTCAGAAACTCACTTCTTCTCTGATAAATGTTCAGTTCAATTCAACTTTATTGATATAGCGCCAAATCATAACAGAAGTCATCTCAGGGCTCTTTTCACATAGAGCAGGTCTGAACTGTACTCTTTGTTGTTGATATTTGTGATCTGACAGCAGATCTGTAATTTAGTGTCGATGATATCCTGACAGTGCAGAAACACGTTTGTCTGAGACCTGTGACATCAGAGTCCCACCTGTGATGAAGATGATGAACCTGACAGTCTCTCTGCAGGTTAAACCAAGTGTCTCCAGGTGTGAATGAAAGCTTTAATCTGTGATCAGACTGTAAACAACATCCAGGACTGTGGCAGTGTTTCTGTTAACCCTCCTCATATCCACACATGCACTGCATGTTGGATTACATCTGGTCACATCCACGAGGTAGCGCTGTTGGGACTCAACAGGTCTGTGACATCACCAACTCAGCTTCAACACACCTGTACCTGACCGTCCTGTGACATCACCAAATCAGCTCAAAGCTCCACTAACAGACTTTCTCAGAAGAAAAAGTGACCTCATAAACAGTGAGATGCAGTCAGTTATTCATTCTATAATGTGGCTATAATAAAAATCCACAGTATGTACACACTGTGTACACTGTGTACATACAGAACCAGTCAAAAGTTTGGATACACCAACTCATTCCAGAGTTTTCTTTATTTCGTAGTATTTTTTACACTGTAGAACAATACTGACGATATCACAACTATAACGTGTGGAATTATGTAGTAAACAAAGTGCTGAACAAACCAGATTCCTCGGAGTCGTCACTGTTTGCCTTGATGACAGTTTTGCCGATGTTGATAATATCTGAACCAGCTTCATGAGGTTGTCACCTGGGTGGGTTTCAGTGAACAGGTGTGCCTCCTCAGAAGTTAACTGATGGAATTTCTCTCCTTCTTAATGTGTTTGAGAGCCTCAGTTGTGTTGTGCTGAGGTCAGCAGCACTTTTCCACTACTGTAGTAATCCATGAACCGCTCAGCTAAGTAAAGAGAAACAACAGTCCGTCATTACTTTAAGACATGAAGGTCAGTCAGTCTGGAACATTTCAGCAATGAAAGTTCCTGAAAGTGCCATCAAACACTGTTCTGAAATTGGTTCTCATGAGGCCTAACCCTAACCCTGACCATAACCCTAACCAGGCCTAACCCTGACCCTGACCAGGCCTAACCCTAACCCTAACCCTGACCCTGGCCAGGCCTAACCCTAACCCTGACCCTGGCCATAACCCTAACCAGGCCTAACCCTAACCCTAACCCTGACCATAACCCTAACCAGGCCTAACTATAACCAACATGATGGACAACCTGTCTGTGTCTGTGTGTGTTCAGGCTGCAGTGTGGCAGGCTCTGAACCACTACGCCTACCTGGACGCTGTTTTCCTCGCTGAGAGACTCTACGCTGAAGGTAACACCTGTCTGTCTACCTGTATGTCTGTCAGTGAGGTCAGAGGAGGTTCTCTACCTTTTGGCCACGTTAACCTGTCTGTCTACCTGTCTGTCTGTCTGTCAGTGAGGTCGGAGGAGGCTCTCTACCTGTTGGCCACATGTTATTACCGATCGGGGAAGCCTTATAAGGCGTACCGGCTGCTGAAGGCTCACAGTTGCTCCACACCGCAGGTTCGATTCCTGTTGGCCAAGTGCTGTGTCGAGCTCAGCAAGTAAGAACACACACACACACACACACACACACACACACACACACACAGAGTTATAATAGTAGAAAGGTTTTGTAGTTAAGTCAGTGTTTCCTTTAGGAGTTTTCCAGCAGCGGGGCTTTTGTGTGCCAGTGAGAACTTAAAACTAGCTTAGAACTGTTCTAGACAGATTTATTCATGTTCACAGTCATGATATGTTAATTTACAGAAAGACTCTGGAGGCCCAGACAGCTGTTGCTATAATAAATGTTTGAATGTCTCAACACAGTAAATGTACACTGTTTATTGCACTGCTTCCAATAATAGATAATATCTGAAACAGTTTCTACTTTACCTGTAGCTATAATGGGTCGTAAATGACACACTGAGTACTGGTAAGGTACTCCAATTTGACACAACTGAATGATGGATATTTATATTTCACTAATGTAAAGTTTCTCCCAAAAATTCATGCTGAACACTAAATTGACTCAAATTATAGATAAGGCAGTCCACCCTAAGTTAGCCTGCTCCGGCTAGGCTAACGTGTTGTTGCTAACTTCGGGGCTAACCCCCTTTGATAGATTAATATTTTCTTGGTCTTGAGGAGCTGCAGCATTTATTAACTGACAGACTGTAGTCTGTACTGTACTGCAGACTGACGACTTACTGCTAACCTTTTCCTCTGCTCCGCTCACATTCACCATCACTTTTCTTCCACTCGCTCAACTACACACACTCATTTACACACTCACTGCACACACACTACAGGCACTGCCGTATTCCAGGACTATGCTACTCTCGTACCTTTCATGTAGATGTCCTTTGAAGAATGAAGAGATGGAGGATGACTCAAAACAATTCCACAATAACGTTGTTATTGTGCTCGCACAGTGTGCGCGTGAAAATCATTATTAGCCCATTGATATTAATGATCATGTGAAATTTTAGCAGCGGAGCTCACAGTTTTGCAGTGGCAGTGCACTGTACGCTGTTCACTGTACGCTGTTCACTGTACGCTGTTCACTGTACACTGTTCACTGTACACTGTTTGCTGTACGCTGTACACTGTTCATTGTACGCTGTTCACTGTTCACTGTACGCTGTTCACTGTACGCTGTACACTGTTCATTGTACGCTGTTCACTGTACGCTGTTCACTGTACGCTGTACACTGTTCACTGTACGCTGTTCACTGTACGCTGTTCACTGTACGCTGTTCACTGTACGCTGTTCACTGTACGCTGTTCATTGTACACTGTTCGCTGTACGCTGTACACTGTTCATTGTACGCTGTTCACTGTTCACTGTACGCTGTTCACTGTACACTGTTCATTGTACGCTGTTCACTGTACGCTGTTCACTGTACGCTGTTCATTGTACATTGTTCACTGTACGCTGTTCACTGTACGCTGTTCATTGTACGCTGTTCACTGTACGCTGTTCACTGTACGCTGTTCATTGTACGCTGTTCATTGTACATTATTCACTGTACGCTGTTCACTGTACGCTGTTCATTGTACGCTGTTCATTGTACATTGTTCACTGTACGCTGTTCACTGTACGCTGTTCACTGTACGCTGTTCATTGTACACTGTTCACTGTACGCTTTTCATTGTACACTGTTCACTGTACGCTGTTCATTGTACGCTGTTCACTGTACGCTGTTCACTGTACGCTGTTCGCTGTACGCTGTTCGCTGTTCACTGTACGCTGTTCACTGTACACTGTACGCTGTTCACTGTACGCTGTTCACTGTTCACTGTACACTGTACGCTGTTCATTGTACGCTGTTCACTGTACGCTGTTCACTGTACGCTGTTCATTGTACACTGTCATTGTACACTGTTCACTGTATACTGTTCACTGTACGCTGTTCACTGTACACTGTTCATTGTACACTGTACGCTGTTCACTGTACACTGTTCACTGTACACTGTTCACTGTACACTGTTCACTGTACTCTGTTCACTGTACACTGTTCACTGTACGCTGTTCACTGTACACTGTTCACTGTACACTTTTCATTGTACACTGTACGCTGTTCACTGTACACTGTTCACTGTACGCTGTTCACTGTACACTGTTCACTGTACGCTGTTCATTGTACACTGTTCACTGTACGCTGTTCACTGTACACTGTACGCTGTTCGCTGTACGCTGTTCACTGTACGCTGTTCACTGTACACTGTTCACTGTACACTGTTCACTGTACACTGTACGCTGTTCGCTGTTCATTGTACACTGTACGCTGTTCATTGTACACTGTTCACTGTACGCTGTTCACTGTACACTGTTCACTGTACGCTGTTCACTGTACGCTGTTCGCTGTTCACTGTACGCTGTTCACTGTACACTGTTCACTGTACACTGTTCACTGTACACTGTTCACTGTACGCTGTTCGCTGTTCATTGTACACTGTTCACTGTACGCTGTTCATTGTACACTGTTCACTGTACGCTGTTCACTGTACACTGTTCACTGTACACTGTTCACTGTACGCTGTACGCTGTTCGCTGTTCACTGTACGCTGTTCACTATACACTGTTCACTGTACACTGTTCACTGTACGCTGTACGCTGTTCGCTGTTCACTGTACGCTGTTCACTGTACACTGTTCACTGTACGCTGTTCACTGTACACTGTTCACTGTACACTGTTCATTGTACACTGTACGCTGTTCATTGTACACTGTTCACTGTACGCTGTTCACTGTACACTGTTCACTGTACGCTGTTCACTGTACACTGTACACTGTTCACTGTACACTGTTCACTGTACACTGTTCACTATACACTGTTCACTGTACACTGTTCACTGTACACTGTACACTGTTCACTGTACACTGTTCACTGTACACTGTACACTGTTCACTGTACACTGTTCAGCTAATTAATATCAGACCTGATCTCCTTATTGAGACCTTCAGAATAACGTTTCATACTGTTGAACTGCTCTCAGATTTTTGGAAAGACGGCAGGTCAGTAAACAGCTTTCCTCTGTCGTCTCTCAGCTGCTGCTGCTCAGCTTAAAGTCTACGGCAGTTCAACTTCTTTTAAGATATTTAGCTAATTAGAATCACTCGTTACATACAGTGAGCATTTTCTTTTAAGCATACAAGCTCTGTATGTCTGTGAAACAGTGCTGTGAATGAGCAATTTTACGTTCGGCTTGATAAATAGTTTAATAAATTTCTCGAACCGTTTACTTTTCTGGGGGATTTTGTTGAACTTCTGGCAGCAAGCAGTCGTAGTCGACTCCAATATAACCTGAAGTCTGTTTGATGGAGCTCAGCCCGGCTCGGTGAGGAGAGCATCTCTCACCACCAGCTCCAGTCAGCTGCTTAAAGAGTGCGTTCATCATGACGGCGGCGCTGTTGAAATACGGAGTAATTACTGATAATCGAGGTTTTATATGCGACTTGTTCATAATGTAACTGCTGCTCCCATGTTTTTGTCTGTCTGTCTGATTACCTGACTGTCTCTCAGGCTGGCTGAAGGAGAACAGGTTCTGATTGGTGGAGTGCTAAACAAACAGAAGAGTCAAGATGACATCATCACTGAGTTTGGAGACTCCGCCTCCTTCACGCTGTCATTACTGGGACACATTTACTGGTAATTAACAGCTCCTCCCAGTCTGTTTCCGGTGTTAATGATATAAGACATACTGATGTCTGTCTGTCTGTCTGTGTGTCTGAGCAGTAAGACAGATCGTGTCACTAAAGGCGCAGAGTGTTTCCAGAGAAGTTTAACTCTCAACCCGTTCCTCTGGTCGCCTTTTCAAAACCTCTGTCACCTAGGTAACACACACACACACACACACGCACACACACGCACAAAACCACATCATCATCATGACTTTGAAGACTTTACTGATACTGGTTTCTGTTCCAGGAGAGAAACCAGATCCAGACCAGGTCTTCAGGTTGTCCTCTCTTCAGAACTCCTCTATAGCCCCGCCCCCTCCACCTGTTAGCCCCGCCCAGAACTCTTCCCACCGCCTAGACACCGCCCTTATGGAGACGCCACAGGACACACTGGTACAGAATCACAATCAGATTTACTGTCAAGTAGTTTTGCATATGTCAGATTACTGTGGTCTGGTAATCAGATTATTGATGGTCTCAGTCTGGTAATCAGATTATTGATGGTCTCAGTCTGGTAATCAGATTATTGATGGTCTCAGTCTGGTAATCAGATTATTGATGGTCTCAGTCTGGTAATCAGATTATTGATGGTCTCAGTCTGGTAATCAGATTATTGATGGTCTCAGTCTAATAATCGGTTTACCTTTTTCCTCTTCAGGAGTTAAATCGTTTGAATCTAGAATCATCAAATGGAAAGCTGACTTCTGATTTGTCAGTTTCCTACATTGACTCCTCCCTCATCTCCTCGGAGACTGGCTCCCTATTGGGTAGTACTGTTTCCATGGCGTCAGCCGGCTCCTTATTGGCTAAACAGAACAAGCCTAAGAGTGGGCGGAGTTTACTGGGAGGACCTGCTGCACTTAGTCCACTAACGCCCAGGTAAGTTATTTAACAATACCTGCACAGAAGTGTGTTATCCTCGTCATTATACATAATACTGTGTGTGTGTGTGTGTGTAGTTTTGGCATCCTGCCCCTGGAGCCCAGCCCTGGAGACCCCACATATCTACAGAACTATTCAGCTACCATGGAAACACAATCTACAGCCCCCAGCAAGAAGGTACACACTAACTACACACACACACACACACACACACACACACACTCCCCACCTGTCTGTCTCTCCTCACCTGTCTGTCTCTCCTCACCTGTCTGTCTCTCTTCTCACCTGTCTGTCTCTCCTCACCTGTCTGTCTCTCCTCACCTGTCTGTCTCTCTTCTCACCTGTCTGTCTCTCCTCACCTGTCTGTCTCTCTTCTCACCTGTCTGTCTCTCCTCACCTGTCTGCCTCTCTCTCTCCTCACCTGTCTGTCTCTCCTCACCTGTCTGTCTCTCTTCTCACCTGTCTGTCTCTCCTCACCTGTCTGTCTCTCTCTCTCCTCACCTGTCTGTCTCTCCTCACCTGTCTGCCTCTCTCTCTCCTCACCTGTCTGTCTCTCCTCACCTGTCTGTCTCTCTCAGTCTGTCTCCAGGATCAGTCAGTCAAAGTCTGTCTTCAGTCAGAGTGGAAACAGCAGAGATGTTCTGCCCATCCCCTTCAACCAATCACAGACCTCTGCTCCTCACACCAGGTAACTAAACTAAACGATGCTTCTTGACAATAAATCTTATACCGTTGGAAAGTCTGTTTATTTCCCTTTTAAATGGAGCCCCATTCGTAAGGAACATGCATTTGTGGGATGAGCAGCAGAGCTGAGTATGTTGGTTGCGCCCATGAAAAATTTGCCAAATCTTCTCTGCCGATGCCACTATGTAGGCTATTAAAGATGAATGAGAATCAATGAACAATCAATGCACGCTTATTTCCCCTCAGCCGCCTGTGAAGACGTGCTGTTAGTCTTCATTATCCAATAGGCTTATAGGTAATCAACTGATAGCACACATAGTGCAGAGCATAATTCAACAACAGCCCAATTTAAAGATGTTTAATTGTATGATAGGCTGCAGGCCAAACCTGTGCACCCAGCGGGCAGAAGACACAGTCAGATGTTGCTTTAATCAAAAAGTCATGGAAATTATATTATGGGACCTTGAAAAGTCATGGGAAAGTTTGGAAATTTTGTCTGTGAAAATGTGTGGGAACCCTGATCTACTGAATAAAATAAAGAAATGTTAATATAAGAGTTAATACAGCCATCAGTCATAAATACCAACATCAAAAACAACTAAGAAAGAAAAGGAGATGGTGGCGGTAAGTGATAACCTGTCTGTCTCTCAGTGGCTCCCCTCAGGTCCTCAGCCCCAGTATGTCTGGTCCTCCAAACGTTCAGCCCAGAAGAAGCTCCAGACTGTTTACTAGTGCCAGCTCCACTGCCAAGGTACGGTACTACCTCAGTAATACTGCGGTACTACAGTGCTGTACTACTGAGTTATACCATTTTACTAAATTACTGCACTACAGCTTGATAACATCTGTCCCTGTGTCTCTCTGTGTCTGCAGGAGAACAGTAAGAAGTTAAAGATGAAGTTTCCTACAAAGATCCCCAACAGGAAAACAAAATGTAAATCAGCAAAGACGTCAAACAGCAGCAACCTCAACGAGAGTCTAGACATCCTGAGACTGGACCCCAGCCTGAGTCTGCCAGACACCAAGATCCCCCAGTACCAGAGAGCTGCTGCAGGTAAAAATACTACTAATACTATAAAATACTGCAGTACCCCAGCCTGAGTCTGCCAGACACCAAGATCCCCCAGTACCAGAGAGCTGCTGCACAGGGCTGTGACGGTCTGGATTCTTTCATACTGCAGCAAAAAAGCAACTTATCCCTGCGGTTTTACCTGACCTCCGGCGTTCACACACCAGTCTTTGTTAATATAAACACACAGGCCACCGCCTCGGGTCTTACCGACAATGAAAGCAATCCTGTCCAACCAGAGAACAGTTAGCCTGGCTAGCTGGATAGCAGAGTCGGGGATACCGTCGTGCAGCCATGTCTAGGTGAAGATGAGGGCACAGCAGTTTGGTCATTTCTCTCCAGGAGGTCAGAAGCAGTCTTAGGTAATCTAGTTTACTGTCAGTGGAGTGGACGTTGGTGAGGAAGATTGGCGGGAAAGCTGGTCAGCTGGGGTTAGCCTTTAGCCTAGCTTGGATGCCATCGTTCTTGTGGGGCGATGCTGAGGTATATATTCTATGTATTACCGTATATCACACAGTATATGTGCAAGCACATTAGACTACCATATATGACAGTGGTAGTTGACTTTTTTTTAAAAATTTGGTGATGGCCGTAATGAGCTCAACCCCATGGTAGGCATCACATGACCACAATATTGCAGTAATGCGGTTATCATCACAGCCCTACTTCTGCATGTAAAAATACTTCTAATATGTGTTTTTGTGTGTTTGTGTTCAGACAGCGTGATGGCGTTACTACGGGAACTGGGAAGAGGTTACCAGGCGCTGTGCTCATACAACTGCAGAGAAGCCATCAACATCCTGACCTCCCTTCCTCCCCAGCACTACAACACCGGCTGGGTGCTCACTCACATCGGCAGGGCCTACTTCGAACTGGCTGAGTACTCACAGGTAACAAGTTCACCTGACACGCAGGTAACAAGTTCACCTGACACGCAGGTAACAAGTTCACCTGACTCACAGGTAACAAGTTCACCTGACACGCAGGTAACAAGTTCACCAGACACACAGGTAACAAGTTCACCTGACTCACAGGTAACAAGTTCACCTGACACACAGGTAACAAGTTCACCTGACACGCAGGTAACAAGTTCACCAGACACGCAGGTAACAAGTTCACCTGACTCACAGGTAACAAGTTCACCTGACACACAGGTAACAAGTTCACCAGACACGCAGGTAACAAGTTCACCTGACACGCAGGTAACAAGTTCACCTGACTCACAGGTAACAAGTTCACCTGACACACAGGTAACAAGTTCACCAGACACGCAGGTAACAAGTTCACCTGACACGCAGGTAACAAGTTCACCTGACACACAGGTAACAAGTTCACCTGACACACAGGTAACAAGTTCACGTCACACACAGGTAACAAGTTCACCAGACACGCAGGTAACAAGTTCACGTCACACACAGGTGTAACTCACCTCTTTCACATGATTGACCTTATATGTTTTCTGCTGTATCAATTAGCTTGCATTCAGACCCAATCAGGCGGAGCGGCGTACAGACGCAGGGTTGAGCGGAGGTGTGTGGGCGTGTTTATTTGTGCTCAAGAACATAACCGCTCTCTCTCTTCATTCACTCTCTAGCTTGCACGACCACAGCTGCTCTCTCTCTCTCTCTCTCTCTCTCTCTCTCTCTCTCTCTCTCTCTCTCTCTCTCTCTCTCTCTCTCTCTCTCTCTCTCTCTCTCTCTCTCTCTCTCTCTCTCATCTCTTAAAAAGAGTCAGGAAGCCGCCAGCGAACCTAACTTTAGTTTTTAACGTTATCAAATGAAGATAAATGTCCTCCCGTCCTCCCAGTAACGTCTTTGACTCCCATTCAAATGAATGGGAGAACTGGTGTTTTCACTGCACCGCCCGATTTGGTCTGAAACGGCTTGACAGTAGGACTCATTGAGCAACCTGATTGGTCAGCTGTGGTTTATGATATCATGATGATGATGGTCGTTGTTTTTTCCTCGTAGGCGGAGCGTCTGTTCAGCGAGGTTCGCAGGATTGAGTCGTACAGAGTTGAAGGGATGGAGATTTATTCAACCACACTGTGGCACCTGCAGAAGGATGTCGCACTGTCCGCCCTGTCCAAAGACCTGACAGACATGGACAAGAACTGTCCAGAGGTAAAGACCACACCTGTCTATAACCTGTCCTGAGGTTAGAATCACACCTGTCTATAACCTGTCCTGAGATTAGAATCACACCTGTCCATCACCTGTCCTGAGATTAGAATCACACCTGTCCATAACCTGTCCTGAGGTTAGAATCACACCTGTCCACAACCTGTCCTGAGATTAGAATCACACCTGTCCATAACCTGTCCTGAGGTTAGAATCACACCTGTCCATAACCTGTCTTGAGGTTAGAATCACACCTATAACCTGTCCTGAGGTTAGAATCACACCTGTCCATCACCTGTCCTGAGGTTAGAATCACACCTGTCCACAACCTGTCCTGAGATTAGAATCACACCTGTCCATAACCTGTCCTGAGGTTAGAATCACACCTGTCCATAACCTGTCTTGAGGTTAGAATCACACCTATAACCTGTCCTGAGGTTAGAATCACACCTGTCCATAACCTGTCCTGAGGTTAGAATCACACCTGTCTACAACCTGTCCTGAGGTTAGAATCACACCTGTCCATAACCTGTCCTGAGGTTAGAATCACACCTGTCTATAACCTGTCCTGAGGTTAGAATCACACCTGTCTATAACCTGTCCTGAGGTTAGAATCACACCTGTCTATAACCTGTCCTGAGGTTATAATCACACCTGTCTATAACCTGTTCTGAGGTTAGAATCACACCTGTCTATAACCTGTCCTGAGGTTAGAATCACACCTGTCTATAACCTGTCCTGAGGTTAGAATCACACCTGTCTATAACCTGTCCTGAGGTTAGAATCACACCTGTCTATAACCTGTCCTGAGGTTAGAATCACACCTGTCCATAACCTGTCCTGAGGTTAGAATCACACCTGTCTATAACCTGTCCTGAGGTTAGAATCACACCTGTCTACAACCTGTCCTGAGGTTAGAATCACACCTGTCCATAACCTGTCCTGAGGTTAGAATCACACCTGTCTACAACCTGTTCTGAGGTTAGAATCACACCTGTCTATAACCTGTCCTGAGGTTATAATCACACCTGTCTATAACCTGTCCTGAGGTTAGAATCACATCTGTCTATAACCTGTCCTGAGGTTAGAATCACACCTGTCTATAACCTGTCCTGAGGTTAGAATCACACCTGTCTATAACCTGTCCTGAGATTAGAATCACACCTGTCCATCACCTGTCCTGAGGTTAGAATCACACCTGTCCATCACCTGTCCTGAGGTTAGAATCACACCTGTCCATAACCTGTCCTGAGGTTAGAATCACACCTGTCCACAACCAGTTCTGAGGTTAGAATCACACCTGTCCACAACCAGTTCTGAGGTTAGAATCACACCTGTCCATAACCTGTCCTGAGGTTAGAATCACACCTGTCTATAACCTGTCCTGAGGTTAGAATCACACCTATAACCTGTCCTGAGGTTAGAATCACACCTACCTATAACCTGTCCTGAGGTTAGAATCACACCTATAACCTGTCCTGAGGTTAGAATCACACCTATAACCTGTCCTGAGGTTAGAATCACACCTGTCCACAACCAGTTCTGAGGTTAGAATCACACCTGTCCACAACCAGTTCTGAGGTTAGAATCACACCTGTCCATAACCTGTCCTGAGGTTAGAATCACACCTGTCCTGAAGGTGTTCCTCTCTGACCACCTGTCTGTCTCTTTGCAGGCCTGGTGTGTAGCAGGAAACTGTTTCAGCCTGCAGAGGGAGCATGATATTGCTATCAAGTTCTTCCAGAGAGCCATCCAGGTGAGCTTCCGTTACCATGGTTACTGTTGGCTGTTATTACCATAGATACCGAGCTTAGATTGACTGACCTGTTCTATCCGGTCTGTGAGCTGCAGAGAGGACTATAATGATCATCAGACAGTTAGCAGGGGAAGTCTCACCTGTCTCACTACCTGTCTCACTACCTGTCTCACTACGTGTCTCTCTACCTGTCTCTCTCTCACCTATTAGTTACATTCAGCGGGTTTTATTGGCATGAAAGTTTCAAGAACAGCGTTGCCAAAGCATCAAAATACAAGTTCATTGCCTGACCTGTTCAGGTGTTTCCCATCAGACTCGGCCGGCAGGACACAAGGCAGAGAGAGTCTGTAGATTATTTAATACAGAGAACCCACGTTACAGCCGTCAGGAGGATCCGCCTTTGAGTCGACTTCATGTTTGCTTTTATACGACATGCCGGTGTGACGGAGATCAGACTGATCAGAGCTGTAAACTCTTCCATGAGGGAGGACACAGACGTTACCAGAACGAGGGAGGACACAGACGTTACCAGGACGAGGGAGGACACAGACGTTACCAGGACGAGGGAGGACACAGACGTTACCAGGACGAGGGAGGACACAGACGTTACCAGGACGAGGGAGGACACAGACGTTACCAGAACGAGGGAGGACACAGACGTTACCAGGACGAGGGAGGACGTTTCTCTTCGTTTGATAACGTTCAAAGTAAAGTTAGACTTTTCTGTCGGCTTCCCGACTCATTTTAAAAAAGACGAGAGAGAGAGAGAGCAGCTGTGGTCGAGTGAGCTAGAGGGTGAATGAAGAGAGGGAGCGGTGTTAGTGAGGAAGTTGATGAATCAGATCGTTATTTTCTGATACGCCGCGCCGCCTGGTTACGTCTGAATATGAGCCAATAACAGCGTCAGCTGTCCCTCTCAATCTTTAAGAAAAGACTGAAGGCTCTTTGATGAACATCTCTGCACTTGATGGACTGAAGGAATCGAGGCCCTCTGTGCACCTGCTGGCTTCTACATCCTGTTGGACTCAAACAGCACTGAGTCGCGTCGCCTGACTGGATCCCTGCTGGTGTCGTATCAGCTCTCAGATGATAAAAGCGTCTGCGAGATGAAATGTTAATGTGATGTCGATCCGGCTCTGTGACTTCCTTGTTGGTGGAGCAGCTCTGCCCCCCCCCCCCCCCCCGCTCCGTGTCCATACCTGTCATACAGAACAGCGAGGCGGATTCAGGTCGCAGTAGTCCCACCTGGAACAGACGGTGGCGGGTCATACTGGTCGGTGGAGCTGGCAGGTGTGGGAGGGGCAGAGATCTCTACTGGGCTCTCATCATCTTCACTGTGTAGTATGTGATGAAGAGCAGAGGGTCTTCCTCGTCTTTAATCTGCTGCCTGAGCCGATGGTCGCTGGATACGTATGAGTATCTTTCCAGATGTGATGGAATCAGTGAAGAACATGAGGTTATTCTTCTTCCTTCCTCCTGGTTGCTGGGCGTAGTGAGTGAAGAAGACCTCTGTGTTTTCATGCAGTATCTTTTGTTTGTGTTCCAGTCCTACGTGTAGCCGTGTACTCGGCCTCCCTCGTCTGCGCTCTGACAGCTGAGCTGTGGGCAGCTCGGCTAAATATTTCCTTTGTTAGCTTTTCTAGCCTATAAACACTGACAAAAACTAAACTCTATGTAGTTCACCAGATATATTAATGTTACCACGAAGGATCCTTTTATTTGTCTTCATAAAATAACTCTTCTGTTAGCTTCTCTGGTGCAGTTTCTTCGTGGGAATGTTAGCAGTTAGCGGGTAACAGCTAGCTAGTTGTTTGATTTAAAAAATATATCCAAAGATAAATATATGTCTGTTCTTGCTGATTAATGCTGTTAGCTCTTCTTCTCTGAATATTATCTGAAGGTGTCATGTGTGTGTGTGTCTCAGGTGGACCCGGGCTTCGCGTACGCCTACACGCTGCTGGGTCACGAGTTCGTTCTGACGGAGGAGTTGGACCGAGCGCTCGCCTGCTTCCGCAACGCCATCAGAGTCAACAACAGACACTACAATGCATGGTACAGTAACCACGGCAACCACTGTACTTTACATAACAGACAGTACACTACATGTTACGGTAACCATGGTAACTATAATACAGTTTCAAAGGTGAATGTCTCATTTTAACACTTAAAAAAATTAATAATGTTAATCAGTGTGTACAGTGTTACAACTGTGTGTGTGTGTGTGTGTGTGTGTGTGTGTGTGTGTGTGTGTGTGTGTGTGTGTGTGTGTGTGCAGGTACGGTCTGGGGATGATTTACTACAAACAGGAGAAGTTCAACTTAGCAGAAATCCACTTCAAGAAAGCTCTGAGTATCAACCCTCAGAGCTCCGTGCTGCTCTGTCACATCGGAGTGGTATGTTAGCGTGTAGCATCCTTCATTCATAACACATGCTCTGTTAGCATTAGCATCAACACCCTGTTATAGTATTGACTTCTAAAGAGGCCATATTATGCCCCTTTTCCACAAGTTAATACAGTTCCCTGAGGTCTTCATAAAATGTATCTGACATACTTTGGTACCACGAGGATCAAACACCAGAGCAGCCTTCTCCTCCTGTCCAGCAGCCTCGTTCAGAACGGCCTGTTTAACTGTTAATAAACTTAGATTTTGCTGTGATTTAATTGCAATCAACAGATCAAAAGGATGCTGAAATAACGACATCATGATGTCGATGTGTAAAAAGCCTGAATTCATCCTTTGTCAGGTCTGTCCGCAAAACGACCAGCTGCTCCATCAACACTCAGAATAACCTGATCTGAAGGTGTAAATACAGCAGCGACGTTAGACGTCTACATACGGTGTAACATTAAAGTTATATAAACTCACCGACATTTAAAATGTTTATTATTGATGACAGCGGCAGAGGTGATGTGTGACTCCTCCCAGCGGTAAACCGCTCGCATCAGAGCAGAATCGTGTTTATTCCTGCAGAAGAAGAAGACGCAGCAGCGACGCAGGACTCTTCCTCTCCTGCAGAGCTCACTCACGCTCAGCAGCCGTCTGTCCCCGCTCCAGTCCCGACATACGGGTCCATTTTTCACCCATAGCTTAGCCTAGCTTAGCTTAGCCTAGCTTAGCTTAGCCTAGCTTCGCCCCATGTGATGTAAGAAGAGGTTTGTTGAATCACATGACTACAGAGCAAAGCGGCCGGTGGTTTTAGGTTCATCATGTACAGTCACACCTCCAAGATTCCCTCTGACCTCACAAAACTTTCAACCACATCTCACCTCATCTCAAGACCTCCAGATGTGTCTGACAGACGCATGTGTGTGTGTGTGTGTGTGCGTGTGTGTGTGCGTGTGTGTGCGTGTGTGTGTGCGCGTGTGTGTGCGTGTGTGTGTGTGTGTGTGTGTGCGTGTGTGCGCGTGTGTGCGCGTGTGTGTGCGTGTGTGTGCGTGTGTGTGTGTGTGTGTGTGTGTGTGTGTGCGTGTGTGTGTGTGTGCGCGTGTGTGTGCGTGTGTGTGTGTGTGTGCGCGTGTGTGTGCGTGTGTGTGTGTGTGTGCAGGTGCAACATGCCTTGAAGAAGTCTGATGCAGCTTTAGAGACTCTGAACAGAGCGATCGGGATCGACCCCAAAAACCCGCTCTGCAAGTTCCACCGAGCGTCCATACTGTTCGCCAACGACAAGTACAAGGTAACCACCACCTGTCTGTCTCTCTGGGGACCTGTCTGTCTCTCTGTCTGTCTCTCTGATGACCTGTCTGTCTCTCTGATGACCTGTCTGTCTCTCTGTCTGTCTCTCTGACGACCTGTCTGTCTCTCTGTCTGTCTCTCTGATGACCTGTCTGTCTCTCTGACGACCTGTCTGTCTCTCTGTCTGTCTCTCTGATGACCTGTCTGTCTCTCTGTCTGTCTCTCTGACGACCTGTCTGTCTCTCTGTCTGTCTCTCTGACGACCTGTCTGTCCCTCTGATGACCTGTCTGTCTCTCTGACAACCTGTCTGTCTCTCTGTCTGTCCCTCTGATGACCTGTCTGTCTCTCTGTCTGTCTCTCTGACGACCTGTCTGTCTCTCTGTCTGTCCCTCTGACGACCTGTCTGTCTCTCTGTCTGTCTCTCTGATGACCTGTCTGTCTCTCTGATGACCTGTCTGTCTCTCTGATGACCTGTCTGTCTCTCTGTCTGTCCCTCTGACGACCTGTCTGTCTCTCTGATGACCTGTCTGTCTCTCTGATGACCTGTCTCTCTGTCTGTCTCTCTGATGACCTGTCTGTCCCTCTGACGACCTGTCTGTCTCTCTGACGACCTGTCTGTCTCTCTGTCTGTCTCTCTGACGACCTGTCTGTCTCTCTGATGACCTGTCTGTCTCTCTGTCTGTCTCTCTGATGACCTGTCTGTCTCTCTGACGACCTGTCTGTCTCTCTGATGACCTGTCTGTCTCTCTGTCTGTCTCTCTGATGACCTGTCTGTCTCTCTGACGACCTGTCTGTCTCTCTGATGACCTGTCTGTCTCTCTGTCTGTCTCTCTGATGACCTGTCTGTCTCTCTGACGACCTGTCTGTCTCTCTGACGACCTGTCTGTCTCTCTGATGACCTGTCTGTCTCTCTGATGACCTGTCTGTCTCTCTGCAGGCGGCTCTTCAGGAGTTGGAGGAGTTGAAGCAGATCGTTCCTAAGGAGTCTCTGGTTTACTTCCTCATAGGAAAGGTACCAAACATCAGCTGTGATCTTTGACCTTTGACCCTGAATGTGATTCAGTCATTTACACTCAGGAACAGTTCAAGTCTCTCATATAAACTTCATTCACTCTCTATTAACATAAACTGTATTTACTACATACTGAAGGAACTTCAACAGCCTGTTGAGGTTGTTTCTGGTAGAATCAGCTGACGAGTCCCGACAGCAACATCACAAATAAACTTAATAATAATAATAATAAATAATAATAAACTTAAGATTTCTGTCATTTCTCAGTAATCACATACACTGAAATAAATTACACACTTAACTCTGACATACATGTTAACACTGACATACATGTTAACTCTGATATACATGTTAACTCTGATATACATGTTAACTCTGACATACATGTTAACACTGATATACATGTTAACACTGATATACATGTTAACTCTGACATACATGTTAACTCTGACATACATGTTAACACTGATATACATGTTAACTCTGACATACATGTTAACACTGACATACATGTTAACTCTGACATACATGTTAACACTGACATACATGTTAACACTGATATACATGTTAACTCTGACATACATGTTAACACTTATATACATGTTAACACTGATATACATGTTAACTCTGATATACATGTTAACTCTGACATACATGTTAACTCTGACATACATGTTAACTCTGACATACATGTTAACACTGATATACATGTTAACTCTGATATACATGTTAACTCTGACATACATGTTAACACTGATATACATGTTAACACTGATATACATGTTAACTCTGATATACATGTTAACACTGATATACATGTTAACTCTGATATACATGTTAACACTGACATACATGTTAACTCTGATATACATGTTAACTCTGACATACATGTTAACACTGATATACATGTTAACACTGATATACATGTTAACTCTGATATACATGTTAACTCTGACATACATGTTAACACTGACATACATGTTAACACTGATATACATGTTAACTCTGATATACATGTTAACACTGATATACATGTTAACTCTGATATACATGTTAACACTGACATACATGTTAACACTGACATACATGTTAACACTGATATACATGTTAACTCTGATATACATGTTAACACTGATATACATGTTAACTCTGATATACATGTTAACACTGACATACATGTTAACACTGATATACATGTTAACTCTGATATACATGTTAACACTGATATACATGTTAACTCTGATATACATGTTAACACTGACATACATGTTAACACTGACATACATGTTAACTCTGACATACATGTTAACACTGATATACATGTTAACTCTGATATACATGTTAACTCTGACATACATGTTAACACTGACATACATGTTAACACTGATATACATGTTAACTCTGATATACATGTTAACACTGACATACATGTTAACTCTGACATACATGTGAACATACATGACATACAGGGTAGAAACAGCTCTGAGCCGCCAGACAGTTGTTACTGTCAGCAACTGTTGACTGCGTTAGAGATAACATGTATGTCATGGTTAACATGTATGTTAGCATGTATGTCAGGGTTAACATGTATGTTAACATGTATGTCAGGGTTAACATGTATGTTAGCATGTATGTCAGGGTTAACATGTATGTTAACATGTATGTCAGGGTTAACATGTATGTTAGCATGTATGTCAGTGTTAACATGTATGTTAGCATGTATGTCAGGGTTAACATGTATGTTAGCATGTATGTCAGTGTTAACATGTATGTTAACATGTATGTCAGGGTTAACATGTATGTTAGCATGTATGTCAGGGTTAACATGTATGTTAACATGTTTGTCAGGGTTAACATGTATGTTAGCATGTATGTCAGGGTTAACATGTATGTTAGCATGTATGTCAGGGTTAACATGTATGTTAGCATGTATGTCAGGGTTAACATGTATGTTAACATGTATGTCAGGGTTAACATGTATGTTAGCATGTATGTCAGTGTTAACATGTATGTTAGCATGTATGTCAGGGTTAACATGTATGTTAGCATGTATGTCAGGGTTAACATGTATGTTAACATGTATGTTAGCATGTATGTCAGGGTTAACATGTATGTTAACATGTATGTTAACATGTATGTCAGGGTTAACATGTATGTTAACATGTATGTCAGGGTTAACATGTATGTTAGCATGTATGTCAGGGTTAACATGTATGTTAGCATGTATGTCAGGGTTAACATGTATGTTAGCATGTATGTCAGGGTTAACATGTATGTTAGCATGTATGTCAGGGTTAACATGTATGTTAACATGTATGTCAGTGTTAACATGTATGTTAGCATGTATGTCAGGGTTAACATGTATGTTAACATGTATGTCAGGGTTAACATGTATGTCAGGGTTAACATGTATGTTAACATGTATGTCAGGGTTAACATGTATGTCAGGGTTAACATGTATGTTAACATGTATGTCAGTGTTAACATGTATGTTAGCATGTATGTCAGGGTTAACATGTATGTTAGCATGTATGTCAGGGTTAACATGTATGTTAACATGTATGTCAGTGTTAACATGTATGTTAACATGTATGTCAGTGTTAACATGTATGTTAGCATGTATGTCAGGGTTAACATGTATGTTAACATGTATGTCAGTGTTAACATGTATGTTAGCATGTATGTCAGGGTTAACATGTATGTTAACATGTATGTCAGTGTTAACATGTATGTTAACATGTATGTCAGGGTTAACATGTATGTTAACATGTATGTCAGGGTTAACATGTATGTCAGGGTTAACATGTATGTTAACATGTATGTCAGGGTTAACATGTATGTCAGGGTTAACATGTATGTTAGCATGTATGTCAGGGTTAACATGTATGTTAACATGTATGTCAGGGTTAACATGTATGTTAGCATGTATGTCAGGGTTAACATGTATGTCAGGGTTAACATGTATGTTAACATGTATGTCAGGGTTAACATGTATGTTAACATGTATGTCAGTGTTAACATGTATGTTAGCATGTATGTCAGGGTTAACATGTATGTTAACATGTATGTCAGTGTTAACATGTATGTTAGCATGTATGTCAGGGTTAACATGTATGTTAACATGTATGTCAGGGTTAACATGTATGTTAACATGTATGTCAGGGTTAACATGTATGTTAGCATGTATGTCAGGGTTAACATGTATGTTAACATGTATGTCAGGGTTAACATGTATGTTAACATGTATGTCAGTGTTAACATGTATGTTAACATGTATGTCAGGGTTAACATGTATGTCAGGGTTAGCATGTATGTCAGGGTTAACATGTATGTTAACATGTATGTCAGGGTTAACATGTATGTTAGCATGTATGTCAGTGTTAACATGTATGTCAGGGTTAACATGTATGTCAGGGTTAGCATGTATGTCAGGGTTAGCATGTATGTCAGGGTTAACTCTAACATGCAGGTTAATGATGAGGTCAGCTGACTCCAGCTGTTTCCTGTTTCCGTCTCAGGTGTATAAGAAACTGGGTCAGACTCACCTGGCTCTGATGAACTTCAGCTGGGCGATGGATCTGGATCCTAAAGGAGCAAACAACCAGATCAAAGAAGCCATCGATAAGAGATATCTGCCAGAGGACGAAGGTATGCGCTGTGACATCACTGTGACATCACTCAGTGCGTTACAGTCAGCTGATTCGTGTGACGTGTAAACATGTGACCTGTGTGTGTCTCTCAGCAGCGGTGGAGGTGGACGACAGTCAGGACAGCAGTATTATGACGGACGCTGACGACACGCAGCTCCACACGGCTGAGAGTGATGATGTTCTTTAACCCCGCCCCTTATCTAACCCCGCCCCCTGCTCGAGCCAAGCCCCGCTCCTGTTCTGTTTGGCTGGAGGAGTACTGTTGCTAGGCAACATTCTGACAGACAGATCTTCAGTTGAGCTCCGCCCTTCTTGTTCTCTGATTGGCTGAAACAGACTGCTGCTGCCCTGAAGCCCCGCCCCCCGTCCTCCTCTTCCTCGTATGTCATCGAGCTCGTCCTCTGACATCACAGCTGTTTTTTATGTTCTTTTTATCATCGTTATGGAAATAAATCAATAAAAACATGTAAACCCCGCCCCCTGCCGTCTGTCTACCTCCTGTTCACTGACAGCCAATCAGCTGCTCCCCTTACAGCAGCTCTGCACTGATTGGCCTTCACTGGCCGAGTTATTTACGGTTAATGTTGTATTAGTGGCGCTGCGTAGAATGGCGGCGAGTTCTTACTTAGCCAGTGTGACATGCGTAGCCTGTTAGCAGTTAACGCAGAGTATTAGCAGCTAACGCAGAGTATTAGCAGCTAACGCAGAGTATTAGCAGCTAACGCAGAGTATTAGCAGCTAACGCAGAGTGGGAGATCTGATGGTGATGTAGAGGCTGAGGAAGAGTCCGCGCCTCAAGCTCCGCCTCCTCTTTACAGAGTTAACAGCAGCAGCAGAAACTGGATTCATCAACCTGCTGGAACAGGCTGATCGTTTCTGATCGACCAGACGCAGTCAGTTACGTGTTTATTCTGACATCATGTTGGATAAAATATCGGTGATATTCTTATGTAAACAAACACGCATGTAAACATGTCGAGGTCAGTGATGATCGAGGTCGTCCAGATATCGTCAATAAGTCGATATATGGACATGATAACGTTGATAATTATGTAATCGTGACAGGCTTCCTGTCTGAGCACCTTTGACTTGTGACATCACACAGTTTGGCCAATCAGAACACAACAGATGAACTGAGTTTATCTGATCAATCAGATCAATATTTACTCAGCAGCCTCATCAGAGCTGTGACATCACATCCTGTTGAATGTTTCATGTTGTCATAGAAGAAGAGCTGAATGTTTGTGGTTCCTGAACGTGTTTTACACAAATAATCATTAATTAGTAACTTTGGTGATGTGAGCCGTTGTCACGGCAACAAACCGATGATCGGGCCCTCGCATCTTCTATCGCAGGCATGTCGATGTCTGCAGCCCTGGACTCTCATTGGATGTTAAATATCACTTCCTGTGGCCATTATGTGGCGCTAGAGAACGTCGCTGTGTATCATGTGACCGTGTGAGTTTCATGTCACGGCGTTCGACGCCGTTAATCCCTCCTGCAGTAAACGTTATTACGGACTCCGTTTCCCGCCACAAGGCTGCAGCGCACTTCAACCGTGATGTTCACACATCGACAGCGTGACACAAGTTCAACAACATCAGAAACCGAATAACAAACTTTACATATTTACAACAGAACATTGAAACAATAACAACAAAACATACAACAATAAACAAACGGTTAACAAATATAAAACTGGAATACAGCAGGTAGATTAGTGAAAACTAAATAGTGCAAAGACAAAACAGAATGTAATTAACCACAAATTATCTGTGGGCTACAATTCACTACTAATAAATATAAAGCACAGCCGCCGGCATCCAACAGGCTTATCAATAATAAAACAACAATAAATAAAAGCGTCTCCTACAGACACGACGTCAGACTCCTTCAAGCACATTTAGTTTTTCTGACACGTAACGGACTCACAGCGGCGCTGAACAGTAGCTCTGATGGTGAACCGGTCGCACACGCACGAGTACCTCAGACCACCTCGACACCAGTGGAAAGGGTCGACTCCATCTGATTTCCACCAGAGAAGCAGAGACGGGGATCTTCATCTCCGTGAATCTCAGGCTCGTGACGATAGGCGGTCCGCTCTGATTCTGCTCCTCTGTGGTTCCGAGTCTGACGGGACCTGAGAGTCTGCAGAGGTTCACTCTGAGGCCACTGGACCTGCTGCTGCATATTCCGCTCCAGTCTCGCCGTCTCAGCCTCTGACTGCGTCTTTGTCTCAGTCCGAGCGGCGTCATCGCTCTCAGGTCTGCGGTACCGAGGGTCGAGGGTCGAGGACGGTGCGTTTGGCCTCCAGCTTGGCGAGACTTCCAGCAGAATCTTTTTATGACGGTAGTGAAACTGTCACGTTGCTGTTTTAAATACTTCAGGATGCCGTATTACTGCTGACGTCCTGTTGTCAGCAGGCGGCGCTCTGACTCATTATTGACATGTAGACGTGTTCAGGCCGCGACTCTTATCAAACATGAGAACTTTGGGGCAGATTGGACAACTTCCTGTTTCATGTTTTGGGCAAAACTGACCAACAGGCTGAGGACGTTCCATGAAAACTAAAACGCTTCACAATAAAACATCACAAAGGTCTTCAGGTGTAACGACCACATTTAAAGTTTGTTAAAGTTCGACGCCTGTCGATGGCGTCGCTGCACAGTAGGTTTGACTTCCTGTTGGACTGAAGGTTTGCCTCCAGAAGGCTCTGATGTTAATTTAAAGATGGGGGCTTTGATTTGGAGATGTTCTAGGGGGCGCCCTCGCCACATCTAAACCGAAGATCCAGATCAGACGTCAAGTTACGCCACTTCTGATTCATGTGTAAAGTTTACCCTCAGCAACGCAGCGGCCCACTAGAATAATAATAATAATAATAATAATAATAATAATCTCCACATAAACAAAAGCTTCCTCGTACTTTCATGCTCTGGACCTGAATATCTTGTTTGTTTATAAGATTGTTTTTATTGATGGATTAGTTTCTTCAGCACTAATCCATCAATAAATCCATAAATGATGACATCACAGTTAAACTGTTTCCTCCCCTTATAAGAAGGTTTTTATTGTGAAACAGCCTCGTGTTGTCACCAGGTGTTTTTAAAGAGACAGGAGCTAAACGGCCTGTTTCAGACGGAGGCTGAACCGAGGGGCTGCAGGAAGGACCAGTAGAAGATCAATAACAACTGGAAACCATTCAAAGATATTCCAGTAGAGCCCCAGAATATAAATATAGAGCTGGAAATGTGCAGAATATGAGAATCTTTCACCCTGAAGGTTTTTAGTGACGTCACACTTGAAGCATGATGTTCACTTTAACGCTCATTAAAAGTCATGTGACCAGAGCAGTGAGCGGCAGCTTCTGTCTAAAAGTGGTCAGTTTGTATAATATGGACTTTATTGGACAAACTAACATTAATGAAAGCAGTAAAACCTTCAGTGAATCATCGTCTCCTCCTGATGGTGAAAACAGGAAGTGGCAGAAAGATGTTAAAACACGCCGTTGAACCATTTTCACTTCCTTCAGTAGCAGGTTCAACAAACTCTGACTGTAACTCTCCATCAGTCAATGGAGCTCTGATACTACGAGTCACCATGGCAACAGGTAAATAAAGGGCAGAGCCTCCGTTTGAATCCAGTGGACGATAGTAGAGATATTAATGCATGTGTTTGCAGACGATGCACATTTATCTTTAAAGAAAGAGTCAGAGCGGGAAACGGATCAATAAAGTTTTATTCAGTGTCGTCCATTAATTGATCGTTTATCAGACTTACATTTGTTTAATGATGATAAAGTGGGATCTGACTGTATCAAGCTGCAGCTACATTACATTTTAAATATATTTGTTCAAAACACAGGAAGCAGCAACTGAAGATGAAATATAGTTAAAGATTTAAAACATAAATAGATCAAAGACACAGAGACGTGACTGTAAACTCACAGTCTGATCAATAATAATGTGTTTGATGGTTTGTACTTGAAAAGGCATCGAGGTTAAAATACAGAATATTTTAAATGTTTAGACGTCTGTTTGTTTCTCAGCTCAACATTCAGTGACTTTATTTCAGCTGCTTCAGCAAATGTAGTAAATTTAAACACTGAATGCTGTTAAAACACGTTCAGATTAAGCTCCTATTTAAAAATCTCACTTTCAAACTACATTCTGCAGCTGCACCGCGATCCTGCTCACTCAGCATGTTAACATATCATCTATGATATTATGGACCAATCACATCATGACTGACAGGGATCATTATTCATTGATCCGACGTGTCTGAAGCTTCATACTGATTGTTTACATTTAAACTGAGATGAAACATTATGTGTAATAAAGATTAGAGGTCAGCAGCTGCTCTAACAAACTGACTCAGAGTTATAACAGAAGGACGTGAAGAGGTTTGATTCTGAGCTGAGGATCAATTCACGCTGTGGAATATTTGAACTGCTGCTCAAAGAAACGACTGATGCATAAAAACTTTAGAAAGTCCTGAGTAACAAACTAACATCCGACCAGGATTCAGATTCTGACAGTAAAGCTCCGCTAATGAACGAGCTTCCATACGAGCTTTGATATGACCGAATGAACCAAGACCTGAAACTCTGTAAGAAGCAGCAGGTTAGCTTCACAGTTACCATGGTAACTGACCCGGAGTTTAAGTTACCATGGTAACTGACCCTGAGTTTAAGTTACCATGGTAACTGACCCGGAGTTTAAGTTACCATGGTAACTGACCCTGAGTTTAAGTTACCATGGTAACTGATCCAGAGTTTAAGTTACCATGGTAACTGACCCTGAGTTTAAGTTACCATGGTAACTGACCCTGAGTGTAAGTTACCATGGTAACTGACCCTGAGTGTAAGTTACCATGGTAGCTGACCCTGAGTGTAAGTTACCATGGTAACTGACCCTGAGTTTTCCTCGTCTCAGGGTTGAACTCAGTTTTCTGAACAACATAGTTTAATTTCAAACATTTAAATAAAAACACATCAGATTTATTATGAATATAATTATTGTTGTTTTCTCATTTATGTTTGTTTTGTTTTCATCTGTTTGTTTAAGTCTGAATATTTTTATTCACCTTTAAGTCCTGATGAGATGAAGATAAACTGACCCTCCAATGAGCCGTAGTCTTCGTTTCTGTTGTCATGACAACTGCACAGAAACATTGATGTGATGGAGCTCAGACTGTTGGCCTTGATTAGCAGCTCCATCGCCATGACAACAGACGAGTTACTTCAGTAACTTCTGCTTGTCTCATATTTAACTGCAGATTCATTGATTTTATATTGTAATAAAATATTTGATCATCTTCAATATAAATATGAATGTTTACTTCCTGTTTACTAAGAACAACAAATAATCACAAACAAAAAGAAAAACTGGTCATCTGGATGATTCATGTGTCATCTGTGAACTAAGTACTTTTACTCTGTTACTGAGGTACAACTCTGAAGTACTTGTACTTCATGTACTTCACAGCTGTAGAGACTGTTTACTGTGCAGATTCACAAAATACAATAAATAAATACACCAACATACACAAGTCAAATTATAGATAAACATATTTTATTGATCCGCAGAGGATCAATAACAGCTTCACCGTCAGCAGCTGCAACATTCAACTGATGAACACATGAATGCATCAATAATCATCATCCAATCAAATAATCATTATTATTATTAAGTGGGCCATTGGAGTACTTTACTTTTAGTACTTTAATTAGATGTTGTTGCTCATACTTTTGTTCTTTTACTGAAATAAAACGTAGAATACACAATGAGACTAAATACCAGCAGTGGAAAGTAACCAAGTACATTACTTAGTACTGTAATAAAGTACATTTTTGAGGTACTTGTACTTTACTTGAGTATTTCCATGTGATGCTACTTTAAACTTCACTCCACTACATTTATTTGACAGCTTCAGTAAATCACTGCATTGTCAAAGTTATAATCTCAAAGATTTAATTTATTTAAATGTCTGTTAAGTGACTATCTATTACCAAATTAGGTAACACAGTGGTGATTGAGCCTATGGCCCGCTGCTGAAAGCCCTTTTATCTGCAGTATTATGATTATTATAAACCGGGTATCGGTGACGACTTTCCCGCCACGGATTCAAATCAGCGGAGTTGATGCAACAGACTCGCTCGTCGTTCGCTTCGGTGTGAAGCAGCTTATCTTTCTAGAAGCTCACTGTTATTGGCTTTCAACTGGCAAAGCTTTTATTGCACACAGTAAGTGTCTCTCCTCTGCTGCGCTGTGTGTGCAGCACAAACACATGGAGGGCTGAGCCCCGCCCCTCGCGGAGCCCCGCCCCTAGCCGAGCCCTGCCCCTCACTGAGCCCCGCCCCTCGCAGAGCCCCGCCCCTTGCTGAGCCCCGCCCCTCGCTTAGCCCCGCCCCTCGCTGCTCCTCACAGCAGAGGAGAAGAGATAAAGCAGTGTCACCATAAATGACAGCAGTATGCAATAGAGACTCTCACACTCAGCTGAAATGAAATGAGTGCACATAAATTAGGTAAATAATATAAATAATAAGTCTCTGCTGCATTTATGGGTCAGGGTTATGGTGGCGCCACAGCGAGGGCTTCTTCTGTGTGTGTGTGCTGCACACAGCGGAGCAGAGGAGAGACAGTGAACCAGGTGAACCACTTGAGTTGACAACAACTACACTTGTTACATCATTGTTAGTGCAATAAAAGCTTTACGAGTAAAAAGCCAACAAGAGTAATTTATCGATGATACCCACACAGAAGAACAACACACCTGCAATTACTGCTTATCACCACACGGTGCCGCCAAAGACAACAAAACTGAGATATTTGAGATTATAACTTCATAGATTAAACCGGCCGTTCTGGCACTGCAGCACCAGACTGTTGGTTTTGTTGTGGCAGGACTTGAGAGACCCGTCCTGAAGGTCTCATTAGCAGAGCAACAGAGGGGCAGAAGCCTGTCTAGTTTCAGGTTGTCTCAGATACAAGGAGAGTGAACCAGATAATGCTGTTTACCTGGGGAGACTGTCTATATGCTGTGGAACCACAGGTCGGTTTACTTGCACTAAGGATGTTTCCCTGGTGGATCGATATGGTTTCAAGTGATCATAGTGAACAACTTTTGATCCAGCTCGAGGAGATCTCAAACCCAATAGCTTTGTAAGGTCCAGTCCAGTTACACTTTCTCTGTGTAGTGAGATCATCCATCCTAACAAGATCTCCACATTTATCAGGTTTGAACCTTGCGGTTGTTGAATAGTAATCACTCTTGAGTCTCTGCTCCTCACGATAAGAGCGAACAGCTTGGAAAACTGTGTCAAGCCATTTCACCAGTTGTGTGCCATAGTTCTGTGGTGTTACTGGTGTTACTGGTGATACTACTGATGTGGAGAGAGTCACAGTAACAGGCAGACGAGGCTCTCTGCCATCAGCAAGAAAATAAGGTGAGTATCCAGTTCTTGACTGGGTTCAATGAGAGAACCACTGCTGGCAGATAATTATCCCAGTTTAGCCAACTGTTCATACATGTATGAAGTACACGTATGAACATGTACGAAGTACACGTATGAACGTATGAAGTACACGTATGAACATGTATGAAGTACATGTATGAACGTATGACGTACATGTATGAACATGTATTAAGTACATGTATGAACATGTATGAACATGTATGAACGTATGACGTACATGTATGAACATGTATTAAGTACATGTATGAACATGTATGAAGTACATGTATGAACATGTATTAAGTACATGTATGAACATGTATGAACATATATGAACATGTATGAACGTATGACGTACATGTATGAACATGTATTAACTACATGTATGAACATGTATGAAGTACATGTATGAACGTATTAAGTACATGTATGAACATGTATTAAGTACATGTATGAACATGTATGAAGTACATGTATGAACATGTATGAAGTACATGTATGAACGTATTAAGTACATGTATGAACATGTATGAAGTACATGTATGAACATGTATTAAGTACATGTATGAACATGTATTAAGTACATGTATGAACATGTATGAAGTACATGTATGAACATGTATGAAGTACATGTATGAACGTATTAAGTACATGTATGAACATGTATGAAGTACATGTATGAACATGTATTAAGTACATGTATGAACATGTATGAAGTACATGTATGAACATGTATGAAGTACATGTATGAACGTATTAAGTACATGTATGAACATGTATGAAGTACATGTATGAACATGTATTAAGTACATGTATGAACATGTTTTAAGTACATGTATGAACGTATGAAGTACATGTATGAACATGTATGAAGTACATGTATGAACGTATGAAGTACATGTATGAACATGTATGAAGTACATGTATGAACGTATGAAGTACATGTATGAACATGTATTAAGTACATGTATGAACATGTATTAAGTACATGTATGAACGTATTAAGTACATGTATGAACGTATTAAGTACATGTATGAACATGTTTTAAGTACATGTATGAACATGTATGAAGTACATGTATGAACATGTATTAAGTACATGTATGAACATGTATGAAGTACATGTATGAACATGTATGAAGTACATGTATGAACGTATTAAGTACATGTATGAACATGTATGAAGTACATGAATGAACATGTATTAAGTACATGTATGAACATGTATGAAGTACATGTATGAACATGTATGAAGTACATGTATGAACATGTATGAAGTACATGTATGAACGTATTAAGTACATGTATGAACATGTATGAAGTACATGAATGAACATGTATTAAGTACATGTATGAACATGTATTAAGTACATGTATGAACATGTATGAAGTACATGAATGAACATGTATTAAGTACATGTATGAACATGTATGAAGTACATGTATGAACGTATGAAGTACATGTATGAACATGTTTTAAGTACATGTATGAACGTATGAAGTACATGTATGAACATGTATGAAGTACATGTATGAACGTATGAAGTACATGTATGAACATGTATTAAGTACATGTATGAACATGTATTAAGTACATGTATGAACGTATTAAGTACATGTATGAACATGTATTAAGTACATGTATGAACATGTATGAAGTACATGTATGAACATGTATTAAGTACATGTATGAACATGTATGAACATGTATGAACATGTATGAACGTATGAAGTACATGTATGAAGATGTATGAAGTACATGTATGAAGATGTATGAAGTACATGTATGAACATGTATGAAGTACATGTATGAACATGTATGAAGTACATGTATGAACATGTATGAAGTACATGTATGAACATGTATTAAGTACATGTATGAACGTATTAAGTACATGTATGAACATGTATGAAGTACATGTATGAACGTATTAAGTACATGTATGAACATGTATTAAGTACATGTATGAACATGTATTAAGTACATGTATGAACATGTATGAAGTACATGTATGAACATGTATTAAGTACATGTATGAACATGTATTAAGTACATGTATGAACGTATGAAGTACATGTATGAACATGTATTAAGTACATGTATGAACATGTTTTAAGTACATGTATGAACGTATGAAGTACATGTATGAACATGTATGAAGTACATGTATGAACGTATGAAGTACATGTATGAACATGTATTAAGTACATGTATGAACATGTTTTAAGTACATGTATGAACGTATGAAGTACATGTATGAACATGTATGAAGTACATGTATGAACGTATTAAGTACATGTATGAACATGTATTAAGTACATGTATGAACATGTATTAAGTACATGTATGAACGTATTAAGTACATGTATGAACATGTATTAAGTACATGTATGAACATGTATTAAGTACATGTATGAACGTATTAAGTACATGTATGAACATGTATTAAGTACATGTATGAACGTATTAAGTACATGTATGAACGTATTAAGTACATGTATGAACATGTATTAAGTACATGTATGAACATGTATTAAGTACATGTATGAACATGTATTAAGTACATGTATGAACATGTATTAAGTACATGTATGAACATGTATTAAGTACATGTATGAACGTATTAAGTACATGTATGAACATGTATTAAGTACATGTATGAACGTATTAAGTACATGTATGAACGTATTAAGTACATGTATGAACATGTATTAAGTACATGTATGAACATGTATTAAGTACATGTATGAACATGTTTTAAGTACATGTATGAACGTATGAAGTACATGTATGAACATGTATGAAGTACATGTATGAACATGTATTAAGTACATGTATGAACATGTATTAAGTACATGTATGAACGTATTAAGTACATGTATGAACGTATTAAGTACATCTATGAACATGTATTAAGTACATGTATGAACATGTATTAAGTACATGTATGAACATGTATTAAGTACATGTATGAACATGTTTTAAGTACATGTATGAACGTATGAAGTACATGTATGAACATGTATGAAGTACATGTATGAACGTATGAAGTACATGTATGAACGTATGAAGTACATCTATGAACATGTATTAAGTACATGTATGAACATGTATTAAGTACATGTATGAACATGTATTAAGTACATGTATGAACGTATTAAGTACATGTATGAACATGTATTAAGTACATGTATGAACATGTTTTAAGTACATGTATGAACATGTATGAAGTACATGTATGAACGTATGAAGTACATGTATGAACATGTATGAAGTACATGTATGAACGTATGAAGTACATGTATGAACGTATGAAGTACATCTATGAACATGTATTAAGTACATGTATGAACATGTATTAAGTACATGTATGAACATGTATTAAGTACATGTATGAACGTATTAAGTACATGTATGAACATGTATTAAGTACATGTATGAACGTATTAAGTACATGTATGAACGTATGAAGTACATCTATGAACATGTATTAAGTACATGTATGAACGTATTAAGTACATGTATGAACATGTATTAAGTACATGTATGAACGTATGAAGTACACGTATGAAAATGTATGAAGTACATGTATGAACGTATGACGTACATGTATGAACATGTATTAAGTACATGTATGAACATGTATTAAGTACATGTATGAACATGTATGAACATGTATGAACATGTATGAACGTATGACGTACATGTATGAACATGTATTAAGTACATGTATGAACATGTATGAAGTACATGTATGAACATGTATTAAGTACATGTATGAACATGTATGAACATGTATGAACATGTATGAACGTATGACGTACATGTATGAACATGTATGAAGTACATGTATGAACATGTATTAAGTACATGTATGAACGTATTAAGTACATGTATGAACATGTATGAAGTACATGTATGAACGTATGAAGTACATGTATGAACATGTTTTAAGTACATGTATGAACATGTATGAAGTACATGTATGAACATGTATGAAGTACATGTATGAACGTATGAAGTACATGTATGAACATGTATGAAGTACATGTATGAACGTATGAAGTACATGTATGAACGTATTAAGTACATGTATGAACATGTATTAAGTACATGTATGAACATGTTTTAAGTACATGTATGAACGTATGAAGTACATGTATGAACATGTATGAAGTACATGTATGAACGTATGAAGTACATGTATGAACATGTATGAAGTACATGTATGAACGTATGAAGTACATGTATGAACATGTATTAAGTACATGTATGAACGTATTAAGTACATGTATGAACATGTATTAAGTACATGTATGAACGTATGAAGTACATCTATGAACATGTATTAAGTACATGTATGAACGTATTAAGTACATGTATGAACATGTATTAAGTACATGTATGAACATGTATTAAGTACATGTATGAACGTATTAAGTACATGTATGAACGTATGAAGTACATCTATGAACATGTATTAAGTACATGTATGAACGTATTAAGTACATGTATGAACATGTATTAAGTACATGTATGAACATGTATTAAGTACATGTATGAACGTATTAAGTACATGTATGAACATGTATTAAGTACATGTATGAACATGTATTAAGTACATGTATGAACGTATTAAGTACATGTATGAACACGTATAAAGTACATGTATGAACATGTATGAACATGTATGAAGTACATGTATGAACATGTATGATGTACATGTATGAACGTATGAAGTACATGTATGAAGTACATGTATGAAGTACATGTATGATGTACATGTATGAACGTATGAAGTACATGTATGAAGTACATGTATGAACATGTATGAAGTACATGTATGAAGTACATGTATGAACATGTATGAAGTACACGCAAGAACATGTATGAAGTACATGTATGAATGTTTTAAGTACATGTATGAACATGTTTTAAGTACATGTATGAATGTATGAAGTACATGTATGAACATGTTTTAAGTACATGTATGAACATGTTTTAAGTACATGTATGAATGTATGAAGTACATGTATGAACGTATGAAGTACATATATGAAATACATGTATGAAGTACATGCATGAACGTATGAAGTACATGTATGAAGTACATGTATGAAGTACATGTATGAACGTATGAAGTACATGTATGAACGTATGAAGTAAATGTATGAAGTACATGTATGAAGTACATGTATGAATGTATGAAGTACATGTATGAAGTACATGTATGAACATGTATGAAGTACACGCAAGAACATGTATGAAGTACACGCAAGAACATGTATGAATTACATGTATGAACGTATGAAGTACATGTATGAAGTACATGTATGAACGTATGAAGTACATGTATGAAGTACATGTATGAACATGTTTTAAGTACATGTATGAATGTATGAAGTACATGTATGAATGTATGAAGTACATGTATGAACATGTTTTAAGTACATGTAATGAACGTATTAAGTACATGTATGAATGTATGAAGTACATGTATGAAGTACATGTATGAATGTATGAAGTACATGTATGTAGTACATGTATGAACATGTATTAAGTACATGTATGAACGTATGAAGTACATGTATGAACATGTATGAAGTACATGTATGAACGTATGAAGTACATGTATGAACATGTTTTAAGTACATGTATGAACGTATTAAGTACATGTATGAAGTACATGTATGAACGTATGAAGTACATGTATGAAGTACATGTATGAACGTATGAAGTACATGTATGAACATGTATGAAGTACATGTATGAAGTACATGTATGAACATGTATGAAGTACACGGCAAGAACATGTATGAAGTACATGTATGAACGTATGAAGTACATGTATGAAGTACATGTATGAAGTAACATGAATGAACATGTATGAAGTACACGCAAGAACATGTATGAAGTACATGTATGAAATACATGTATGAACATGTTTTAAGTACATGTATGAAGTACATGTATGAAGTACATGTATGAATGTATGAAGTACATGTATGAACGTATGAAGTACATGTATGAAGTACATGTATGAAGTACATGTATGAACATGTATGAAGTACAACGCAAGAACATGTATGAAGTACATGTATGAATGTATGAAGTACAATGTATGAAGT
>NC_089533.1:202500-212777 GCF_963924715.1 Thunnus thynnus | reverse complement strand
TATATATATATATATATCTATATATATATATATATATATATATATATATATATATATATATATATATCTATATATATATATATATATATATATATATATATATAACACAATCCCCTTAAAAACCCACCCCCACACCACACACACACACACACACACACACACACACACACACACACACACACACACACACACACACCACACACACACACACCACACACACTCACACACTCACACCACACACACACTCACACACACACACACTCACACACACACACACACACACACACACACACACACACACACACACACACACACTCACACACACACACACACTCACACACACACACACACACACACACACACACACACACACACTCACACACACACACACACACACACACACACTCACACACACACACACACACACACACACACACACACACACCACACACACACACACACACTCACACACACACACACACACACACACACACACACACACACACACACACACACACACACACACACACACACACACACACACACACTCACACACACACACACTCACACACTCACACACACACACACACACACACACTCACACACACACACACACACACACACACACACTCACACACACACACACACACTCACACACACCACACACACACACACACACACTCACACACACACACACACACACACACACACACACACACACACACACACACACACACACACACACTCACACACACACACACACACACACACACTCACACACACACACTCCCACACACACACCACTCACACACACACTCACACACACACACACTCACACACTCACACACACACAACACACACACACTCACACACACCACACACTCACACACACACTCACACACACACACACACACACACTCACACACACACTCACACACACACTCACACACACACACTCACACACACACACACTCACACACACACACTCCACACACTCAGGCACAGTAACAATGACTTCAGGTAAAAGGAGGATGAAGAGCAGGTGGAGTTTCTTCCTGAGTGTTTCCTCATTGGTTCTCTATACAGGTACTAACTATACTATGGTTAATCCAGTTACTATGGTTACCACAGTTACTATGGTTACTGTTAGTACTACTGGTCACTAACTATCGGACCTAAACTGCCCTCTTTACAATTTATAATAAATAGCTATCTGTTCTGTAGAGTCTATTTCATGGAAAGTGCAAATATTTGAAATACAAAACAACTAAAAGTTACACTGCAGGATGTCGTCATGGCAACCACAAATCACTGGTTTACTAATAATGCCACACAATTGTGTTTTTATTTATGATTTTGTCACACAGCCTCCAGACTTTGTTGTAATTCTGATGTTTTATTGTAGTTTTTCCAGCGACCTCGGTCGTGTGGTCATTAAACCACTGATTCTAATGTTGATTCTATTTGTTACCAAAATTTAGCCACCAAACTGTAACATCGGTTTTTAGCGCCTCTAATGAAGCTCCACTAATTCAGTGAGGAACATATTTCACTTCCTGTAAATTATTCACAATAAAAGTCTCCCATTATTTAGTCATTTAAAAGCTTTTAATTTGAAGCAGTAAAGCAGAAAATGTTAGATTTGCATCAGCGGTAACTTTACACAACTCTGATAGGCTGCCCCTTGGCAGGCTTCCTGAAGCTGGCCAATCAGAACAGAGTGGGCTCATCAGGAGGCGGGCCTTAAAGAGACAGGAGCTAAAACTGCCTGTTAGAGACAGAGGCTGAACTGAGGGGCTGCATAAAGGGCCAGAATAAGATAAATAGGGATGTTTTAGCTGGAATTATGCGAAGCTGCTGTAATGGAGTCCCAGAATAAAAATAAAAATACAGAGCTGGAGATGAGCAGAATAGCTCCCCTTTAATATATTCTGAAATTTGCCTTGAAACCCCAGATTTAGTTCAAACTGTTAGAAACTCAGATTTTTTATGATCTCCACATTTGTTTCAATTGGTTGTGATCGGTTGTTATTGGTTTTAGCACCTCCAGAACAGGAAGAATGCCACCTGGTGGCCAATCGGCTCTCTGACGTGTTGGTGTGTTTGTGTTGAGTTTAAAGCTCATTTCAGACCAAAGATTCACAACAAAACAAGTTGAAACTTGCAACTACTTGCAATACAGCGGTCTGCAAAACCTGCCAGTTTACACCAATAACAACAAGACAGTGAATCATCTCCGTAGCAACGACTCTCTGTTCCTCTGTTCTCACTGATGGCTTTTCAGGCTTTTTTGTAGTTGGGTAAAATTTGTAGCATCTTAAAATATGAATGAGGATAGTGATAGTGAGTTACTTGCTACAGTTTCATTTCTAATATTGATGAAACAGCAAAAACATGAAAAAAAACGAGGTTCTCTTTTCATCTATCCAAAACTCAGATCAGTTGACAGTTTGCTGACTTGACCAGCTGACTTTGCTAAAAGCTGATTAGCTGTTGAAACAGGTGACATGTCTCATGTTCTAAAACACCATCAGGCTTCAGTCGAGCTGTGATGGGACACGACGTTCTACAACGGTTTCGTCTTGTTGTGAATCTTTGGTCTGAACTGAGCCTCCAGCTGCAGCAACACAGCTCCAGAACATATCTATAAATATCTATATCTAAATCTACAACTATAAATCTATATATCAGGGGTTCAGCTGAAGTTGAAGCTGTTAAAATGAATTCATTAATCAATATCTACAGTGTGTGTGTGTGTGTGTGAGATAAACAGGATAAAGCTGGTGATCAATATTACAATATAGACAGTTATAGTTCATCAACAGCTCACTGATCAATAATTAAATAAATTGATCTAACATGAACACAGTCCAGCTGCCTGATGTCACATCATATCTGTGAGCCTGTGGAAGCAGCTGATTGGTCAGAACATGATAAGGGGCGGGGCCAGAGAGACCACCAGGGTCCAGACAGACAGGTTGTGTCTGATCTGATCTGAATCAGGTCCCGCTGCAGAATAAAGCCTCTGATTGGCTGAGAGGCAACACATCACAGATGCAACTGAGTTCAGGTGCTACAGTGGAGACAGTCTGCACCAGAGGTCAGAGGTCAGAGGTCAGAGGTTGGAGGACTGTTTGATGCTGTGGAAGGACACGCGGCTCGGTGAGGTGGGCAGTGACGTGACGCGCACCGCCCGACTCCGGATGGAGTGACGGTCCTGCCAACGAATCCAGCGCTTCCTGACTGCAGAACGCACCTGCACACAGACACACAGACAGGTAACAGACAGACAGACAGGTAACAGACAGACAGACAGACAGTTCATACTGTATATGTATGCTGAAGTGTGCTGGTTTAAACTTATGAATAATACCAATACGGGGCCCACAGTAGAACCCTGTGGGGGGGGGGGGGGGGGGGGGTCTTGCAGCAGCAAAATGACAAAGTATGTACACATAAGTAGAAATAAAATAAGACATAAATAAATAAGAGAAATAATAACTAAACAAAAGTGATTGAAGTGAACCTTAAACTAATAGTGCAGTAAAGTCTGGTGAGATTAGCATGGTTTAATATTCTAGACACTATGTGTAGTGTAGTATGACCGAGGGTCACAAGTGAAATATTATATTATTATAATTATATTGTATTGCATCTCTTATACTATATATATAATACACTGTTAATACCATATGATATGTATTAATTTGAACAAAACCGTGAGGCTCACTACAGAACCCTGTAGAACACTACAGATAGAAAGATAAAGAATAAATTACCTCACTGTTGAGAAAACAGTAGAACACTGACACAAAGAAACCCTGTAGAGACAGAGGGAGGGTTAGCGTTAGCAGCTAACAAAGCTAGCAGCTGACGGCAATTATTGCCCTGCCATTAGCTTAGCATAGGCTCAGTTTAGAGTTTAAACATATGTCGCCTGGAACAGTCATATGGGCTGTAAATCCTGCTAAACGTCATTGTGTCTGAGGTTAAAGGTCAACTGCTACAAGGTGTAAGCTGCTGTAAAACGGCGCTGAGCTAACGCTAACTTGCTGTGACCCTGAAATCTGTGGAGTCCAAATGAAGTGAAATAAAGTGAGCAGATGAACCTGGAAGGACTCCAGTATGGAGTTAAAGTAGATGAAGACGATCTGAGCTACTTCATCTTCACCACCAGGATTCACAAAAAACAGCATGTAGGTGATTCCCAACAGAGGCAGCAGCACCAGAGTGGCCTTCACCGCCTTCCTGCAGGGACAATACATTTCATCAGAGAGCAACAGACACAACAGACAGAACACACAGTACAGACAGTACAGACAGTAGAGACAGTACAGACAGAACAGACAGAACACACAGTACAGACAGAAGAGACAGTAGAGACAGTACAGACAGTAGAGACAGTAGAGACAGAACAGACAGAACACATAGTACAGACAGTACAGACAGTACAGACAGTAGAGACAGTACAGACAGTACAGACAGTAGAGACAGTACAGACAGTACAGACAGTACAGACAGTAGAGACAGTAGAGACAGTAGAGACAGTACAGACAGTACAGACAGTATAGACAGTAGAGACAGTACAGACAGTACAGACAGTACAGACAGTAGAGACAGTAGAGACAGTAGAGACAGTACAGGCAGTACAGACAGTAGAGACAGTAGAGACAGTAGAGACAGTACAGACAGTAGAGACAGTAGAGACAGTATAGACAGTACAGACAGTAGAGACAGTACAGACAGTAGAGACAGTACAGGCAGTAGAGACAGTACAGACAGTAGAGACAGTATAGACAGTAGAGACAGTAGAGACAGTACAGACAGTAGAGACAGTAGAGACAGTATAGACAGTACAGGCAGTAGAGACAGTACAGACAGTAGAGACAGTACAGACAGTAGAGACAGTAGAGACAGTACAGACAGTACAGACAGTAGAGACAGTAGAGACAGTATAGACAGTACAGGCAGTACAGACAGTAGAGACAGTAGAGACAGTAGAGACAGTATAGACAGTATAGACAGTACAGGCAGTACAGACAGTAGAGACAGTAGAGACAGTATAGACAGTACAGACAGTAGAGACAGTACAGACAGTAGAGACAGTAGAGACAGTATAGACAGTACAGACAGTAGAGACAGTAGAGACAGTAGAGACAGTACAGACAGTAGAGACAGTAGAGACAGTATAGACAGTACAGGCAGTAGAGACAGTACAGACAGTAGAGACAGTAGAGACAGTAGAGACAGTACAGACAGTACAGACAGTATAGACAGTAGAGACAGTAGAGACAGTACAGACAGTAGAGACAGTAGAGACAGTATAGACAGTACAGGCAGTACAGACAGTAGAGACAGTAGAGACAGTAGAGACAGTATAGACAGTAGAGACAGTACAGACAGTAGAGACAGTAGAGACAGTACAGACAGTAGAGACAGTATAGACAGTATAGACAGTACAGACAGTAGAGACAGTACAGACAGTAGAGACAGTAGAGACAGTATAGACAGTACAGACAGTAGAGACAGTAGAGACAGTAGAGACAGTACAGACAGTAGAGACAGTAGAGACAGTATAGACAGTACAGGCAGTAGAGACAGTACAGACAGTAGAGACAGTAGAGACAGTATAGACAGTACAGGCAGTAGAGACAGTACAGACAGTACAGACAGTACAGACAGTAGAGACAGTACAGACAGTACAGACAGTATAGACAGTACAGACAGTACAGACAGTACAGACAGAAGAGACAGTACAGACAGTACAGACAGTAGAGACAGTAGAGACAGTACAGACAGAACAGACAGAACACATAGTACAGACAGTACAGACAGTACAGACAGTAGAGACAGTAGAGACAGTACAGACAGTACAGACAGTATAGACAGTAGAGACAGTAGAGACAGTACAGACAGTAGAGACAGTAGAGACAGTACAGACAGTACAGACAGTAGAGACAGTAGAGACAGTACAGACAGTATAGACAGTATAGACAGTACAGACAGTACAGACAGTAGAGACAGTACAGACAGTATAGACAGTATAGACAGTACAGACAGTACAGACAGTAGAGACAGTAGAGACAGTATAGACAGTACAGACAGTACAGACAGTAGAGACAGTATAGACAGTACAGACAGTAGAGACAGTATAGACAGTACAGACAGTACAGACAGTAGAGACAGTATAGACAGTAGAGACAGTACAGACAGTACAGACAGTACAGACAGTAGAGACAGTACAGACAGTAGAGACAGTATAGACAGTACAGACAGTAGAGACAGTACAGACAGTACAGACAGTACAGGCAGAACAGACAGTACAGACAGTACAGACAGTACAGACAGTATAGACAGTACAGACAGTACAGACAGTAGAGACAGTATAGACAGTACAGACAGTACAGGCAGAACAGACAGTACAGACAGTACAGACAGTACAGACAGTACAGACAGTACAGACAGTATAGACAGTACAGACAGTACAGACAGAAGAGACAGTACAGACAGTACAGACAGTAGAGACAGTAGAGACAGTACAGACAGAACAGACAGAACACATAGTACAGACAGTACAGACAGTACAGACAGTAGAGACAGTAGAGACAGTACAGACAGTACAGACAGTATAGACAGTAGAGACAGTAGAGACAGTACAGACAGTACAGACAGTAGAGACAGTACAGACAGTACAGACAGTAGAGACAGTACAGACAGTATAGACAGTACAGACAGTACAGACAGTAGAGACAGTACAGACAGTATAGACAGTATAGACAGTACAGACAGTACAGACAGTAGAGACAGTAGAGACAGTATAGACAGTACAGACAGTACAGACAGTAGAGACAGTATAGACAGTACAGACAGTAGAGACAGTACAGACAGTACAGACAGTAGAGACAGTACAGACAGTAGAGACAGTATAGACAGTACAGACAGTACAGACAGTAGAGACAGTATAGACAGTAGAGACAGTACAGACAGTACAGACAGTACAGACAGTAGAGACAGTACAGACAGTACAGACAGTAGAGACAGTACAGACAGTAGAGACAGTACAGACAGTAGAGACAGTAGAGACAGTACAGACAGTAGAGACAGTACAGACAGTACAGACAGTACAGACAGTACAGACAGTAGAGACAGTACAGACAGTACAGACAGTACAGGCAGAACAGACAGTACAGACAGTACAGACAGTAGTCTGTGTCACGGCTCTCACCTGTATTGGATTGTCTCAGAAGTCGTCGATGCTCTCAGTTTGGTCATCAGGATCCGAACGATGTTGAACAGGAAGACAAAGTTAATCTAAAGAAGACGAGACGTTTAACTTGATATTATTTAAATCACTTCTTAAAAATATTTGAACATGTTTCATCATTTTCTGACGCCGCGTCCTCAAGTGTTGTTTTGTCTTGTTTGTTTAACGTTATCTAAACCTGATGTTTATATGTAAAAGCTCAGAGATCAGAGGTAGACTTCATTCAAGATTCAAAAACACGTCTTCAGCAGAGACAGAAAATAAAAGTATGAAAGTCTTGAAGCTTTTTAAAGAAACAAGAAGAAGAGCGAAAACTGTTGGAACCGTTTTCTTTTTCTCTGGATGTCAGACTGTCGATCCTTCCAATCAATACAAACACAACAGATTCATCATGCATATTTATATCATATGGCCAAAAGTATGTGGACAGCCTTGGAACTATTTGTCTTCATCTCATCAGCAGCAGGATCCAGTCCAGACTAGTCCAGACTAGTCCAGACCAGTCCAGACCACTTCAGACCAGTCCAGACCACTTCAGACCAGTCATGACCAGTCCAGAACAGTTCAAACTAGTTCAGTCCAGTGCAGACCAGCTCAGTTTGGAGGTGTTCTTACCAGCAGGACCAGGATCATGGGACCCTGGTAGATGTAGTCTGTATAAACTCCCGCCCTCTTTCCGAACCAGCACCTGGCAATCAGAAAACAATCACCAATCAGATCTGGTCACAGAGTTACACACTCTGACATCATCTGTGTCCAATCACACACCGAATCAAACAAAATAAAAAGTCTAAACAAGCTGTGAAAGTGTATTTTCCACCTCGGCGTGTGTTTCCAGGTGTAACACATCACATCTACAGGTGCATTGTGGGTAATGTGGCGGTTTTGATGAGGAAGAAGAACATGAGGAATAAAAGAGTCTAAAGATGTAAACTTTCAGTGAATGATTATCTTTCTTAGTTTATTTACATCCTGCTGCTTTGGCACTTCCTGTTGACACTAACCATGGAAACAGACAACAACCACCTGAATCTGAGGAAGCTGTGACATCACTGCTCCCATGTGACCTCACTTCCTGTGTGATCATGTGACTCACTTTTCATTATCATAGTAAAGTTTCCCAAAAGCCCACGCCACGATGATGGGAAACGGGATACCTGTGGACACACAGACAGGTGACAGTCAGCTGCTAAGCTAACAATTGCATTGGAGAGGATCACACATTGGTTTGATCAATCATGTCTGAGTCTAAATGTAAACAAGGCAAAAGGTATATTTTTCCCTAAAACTATGGTACAACCTCCTAACGCTGATATTCTCATCAAAGGTGAAAAGATTGACATAGTTACTGATATTTATTTTAATATTTTGGTGTGACACTGGATCCAAATTTGAACTTAAACAAAAATGTTAAATAAACGGTTAAAACCATGTACTACAAATTTTAGACATATTAGAAACTGTCTCTCTTTGGACGCAGCAGATATTTATGCAGCTATGATTCTTTCCCACATGTCTTATTGATCACATGTTGGGGTCAGGCTGGAGAAACAGCCATAAAACCTCCTTAAACAAACAAACTCTAAAAACTCTGGACAAAAAAACCAATGCATTTTCATCACTGTAGGGTTCTGCAGAAATACAACTTACTGAACTTTGAGAATTTTAGATTATTCTCAGATTTGTGCCTAGTTTATAAAATGTTAAATGGTTTGTCTTCCTCCACTATGTGACTTTGTGTTCACTTGCTCAGTAAGTTCTATCAGATCCTCCAGAATATCCTCTATAGATTGGACCATTTCATCACACTGCATTTAGACAATCAGCTCTCTGTGAAGCCACAACTCAGTGAACGTTTACCTGATGATATGAAGAACTGCAGTTCAATCAATACACTCAAAACCAAATTAAAAAATCTGCTAAAAGCTACTCAGCTCTGTAACCACTGAATCCACATTTCATCTCATGGTCTCATGAACGCAAATAATCTTTTAATTTGACAAGTTTACATTATTAATTCCTGGTTGACATTGTGGGTGTATGTGATGTGTTGTTGTGTGTAGCTTTGTATTTTATATTATGTGTGTTATTTTATTGTTCTGTTATATGTTTTAATTGTGACTTGATGAAAATTAGTTTTAAGCTAACGGTGCATCAGATGGTAACATTATGTAACATAAACATATGTTTAACACTGTACATGGTTCCAATAAATACATAAGACATGCAGGTGACAGGTGTACTGACAGGTGACAGACAGGTGACAGACAGGTGACAGACAGGTGTACTGACAGGTGTACTGACAGGTGACAGACAGGTGACAGACAGGTGACAGACAGGTGTACTGACAGGTGTACTGACAAGTGACAGACAGGTGACAGACAGGTGTACTGACAGGTGTACTGACAGGTGTACTGACAGGTGACTGACAGGTGACAGACAGGTGACAGACAGGTGTACTGACAGGTGACACACAGGTGACAGACAGGTGACAGACAGGTGACAGACAGGTGACAGGTGTACTGACAGGTGACAGACAGGTGACAGGTGTACTGACAGGTGTACTGACAGGTGACAGACAGGTGACAGACAGGTGTACTGACAGGTGTACTGACTGGTGACAGACAGGTGACAGGTGTACTGACAGGTGACACACAGGTGACAGGTGTACTGACAGGTGTACTGACAGGTGACAGACAGGTGACAGACAGGTGACAGACAGGTGACAGGTGTACTGACAGGTGACAGACAGGTGACAGGTGTACTGACAGGTGTACTGACAGGTGACAGACAGGTGACAGACAGGTGACAGACAGGTGACAGGTGTACTGACAGGTGACAGACAGGTGACAGGTGTACTGACAGGTGACAGACAGGTGACAGGTGTACTGACAGGTGACAGACAGGTGACAGACAGGTGACAGACAGGTGACAGGTGTACTGACAGGTGTACTGACAGGTGACAGACAGGTGACAGACAGGTGACAGACAGGTGACTGACAGGTGTACTGAC
>NC_089533.1:187500-197500 GCF_963924715.1 Thunnus thynnus | reverse complement strand
ATTGAACTGCAGCTCTTCATATCATCAGGTAAACGTTCACTGAGTTCATCAGAGGAAGCTGATTGTCTAAATGCAGTGTGATGAAATGGTCCAATCTGTTGTAGAGTGAACACAAAGTCACATAGTGGAGGAGGACAAACCATTTAACATTTTATAAACTAGGCACAAATTTGAGAATAATCTAAAACTCTCAAAGTTCAGTAAATTGTTTTTAAATTAAAATGTCACTGCCATAGCGTGTGACCGTTTGACCAGTTTTGCCAGATAGAAACTTCTGCATGTCATCTAAAAACCCCACAGAAATGACAAAATAATTAAATATTCAGTTCAAACCTCCAGAACATATTTTACAGTATATATGAAACCTCTTTCATGTCTTTAATACAATTTTTTTCCAATTCAAGTCACCAAAAATAAAGACCAGAAAAATACACTAGAGGAAAATTATTCCGTCTGTTTGTGTTTACATGAAGAAAAGCTTCAAACTGCACAGCTGTTAATGATACTGATGATACACTGTTACCCTTCATTACGCTGCTATTTGTGTATTTAATGGCTCCACTTACAGCTGCTCTGCTGACTCACACAGGGTTGCAGATCTTACTGGTGTTGTGCAGGTCTTACTGGTGTTGTGCAGATCTTACTGGTGTTGTGCAGGTCTTACTGGTGTTGTGCAGATCTTACTGGTGTTGTGCAGGTCTTACTGGTGTTGTGCAGATCTTACTGGTGTTGTGCAGGTCTTACTGGTGTTGTGCAGATCTTACTGGTGTTGTGCAGGTCTTACTGGTGTTGTGCAGATCTTACTGGTGTTGTGCAGGTCTTACTGGTGTTGTGCAGATCTTACTGGTGTTGTGCAGGTCTTACTGGTGTTGTGCAGATCTTACTGGTGTTGTGCAGGTCTTACTGGTGTTGTGCAGATCTTACTGGTGTTGTGCAGGTCTTACTGGTGTTGTGCAGGTCTTACTGGTGTTGTGCAGGTCTTACTGGTGTTGTGCAGATCTTACTGGTGTTGTGCAGGTCTTACTGGTGTTGTGCAGGTCTTACTGGTGTTGTGCAGATCTTACTGGTGTTGTGCAGGTCTTACTGGTGTTGTGCAGGTCTTACTGGTGTTGTGCAGGTCTTACCGGTGTTTTGCTGCATGACGGCAGATGTTGAAGCCTGATGGAGTTCAACACTGTTAAATCACACAGATGACTTGAAGTGTAACTACTGATACTGACAGAGAGACTGTTTGCTTCTGTCTTATTCCTTCATTTTTTTTTTAATTCTGTTGTTTTGTATCAAAGTCAGGTTTCATATGACCTGATGAAATTTGACAGAACCTGAGTGCTGAATATAAGACTCTTCTTCTTTTTCAGAAGGCTTTTTAATAGATATCTGTCTGTTTTAATTTGTGACTTTTTTGTGCCACCTCTCTCACCTGGCATTCAAGATTTGTCAGAAATCTTTTTAGTTAACCTCACAAAGGATGCAGCACTATAAATATAAAGCAAACGTAACTTCCAGAAATAAACATCGTCTTTTATTTGGGCCAGTATGGTGGCCCGTTTTACTGTCTGAGTCTCAAGTTGAAGCATTTTGGTCTGTTAGGTGACAGAATACAAGTGTAGAATCTAAAAATAGTACAGTAGTGAAACGTTTGGGAGGAAAAAATCCATAAAGAGTCTCAAACATGATCTGCAGAGACAGACTTTGCAGCACCTGGCTGCGGTCGAGTGATCGATTCTGTCCCACCCGTAAACTGATCAGATTCTTTTACATTTTATTTGTGAGATAACTCATCTCTCCTATAATACAACAAACTTCTTCTTCTTCTTTACTGTGCAGCTCTGCTGTTCTCATGTTGCTGGAATAATGTTGAACTGTATCATGTGACTGTTCTTCTGTCTTGATTTCACAGAAGAGCCAAACTCCCAAATCAGAATCCAAGAAGGTGACCTTCAGCCTCAAGAATAATAACAGCTGGTAAGAAACTGCATGTAATGATTATAGTAAATATGTATTGTGTGTGTATATATATATATATATATATTATGCTACTATACAAGTAACCCCGATGAGAGGGGCTACATGCAGAGGTTGTGGGATATATGGATGATGATTGATGAGGTACAACGAACATGCTACGGCAAGGGGGAGCCAGGACGACAGGTCAGAGGGGAGATATCATCATCCTCCCCACACTCCGAGATTGGGTACCAAGCCCTAACGACCTTAATACAAGGGCAACTGACCTAAGAATGACTATCATAACTAAGCTGGACACCCAGCACCCCCGTAGCCGATTACCAAGGATAAGTGACAAAGTACCCTCTGAAAGTCTGCTAGAGGATGTGAATGCAGCGTTACGTACTATCCCTACTAGGACCATAACCGAGACCAATCAGCTGATATACACCACAGCAACAGTGATCCTAGAGATGCTTGGCTACAAGATGAACACCATGAGCCACAAAGAGCATTACCCTCCATGGAGAAGGAGGCTGGAGGCTAAGATCAAGGCGACATGGAGAGAAGTTAATCAACTCTCAGAGCTACAGAAAGGTGTGGGGATGAAAGGGATACCCAGGAAGTACAACAAACTGTCCAGACCTGAGGCACTGGAGACTGCCAAGCAAAGGCTCACAGCTCTGGCTACCCGCCTGAAGAGATACACAGGAGAAGCAGAAGCCAGGAGAATAAATAGGATGTTCTCCACCAAACCATCCAAAGTGTACTTTAAGTGGCAAGGTAATAACACAACAACAGATCCTCCCAGGGCCGAGACTGAACAATACTGGAAGAGTATATGGAAGAAGGAGGCATCACATAACACCAATGCTCAGTGGCTAGTGGATCTAAGAACAGACCACAGCAATCTCCCAGAACAAGATCCAGTAACCATTACAATGGCAGACATCCAAGAGAGAGTGTCATGTATGAAGAGCTGGACAGCACCGGGCCCGGACATGATCCACACCTACTGGCTAAAGAAACTAACTGCACTACATGAACGCCTGGCAGCACAAATGAACCAGCTGCTGATGGATGGGACGCACCCAGAATGGTCAACCCAAGGGCGGACAGTCCTGATCATGAAGGACCCCCAGAAGGGCACGATCCCATCCAACTACCGGCCAATAACCTGCCTCTGTACAACATGGAAGCTCCTGTCAGGCATCATAGCGGATGAATAGGCACATGGCCCAATACATGAGCAGGGCCCAGAAAGGAATTGGTAGTAATACCAGGGGAGCTAAGCACGAGCTACTGGTCGATAGAACAGTCACCCCAGACTACAAGACCAGGCAGACCAACCTGTGCACCGCTTAGACTGACTACAAGAAAGCCTACGACTCAATGCCACACACATGGATACTGGAATGCTTGGAAATGTACAACATCAACAGGACACTAAGAGCCTTCATCAAGAACTCAATGGGGCTGTGGAAAACAACTCTGGAGGCCAACTCAAAGCAAAATGCACAAGTTACCATCAAGTGCGGCATATACCAGGGTGATCCACTATCCCCGCTGCTGTTCTGCATAGGCCTGAACCCCCTCAGCCAGATCATCTCAAAGAGTGGCTACGGGTACCGGTTCCGTAGTGGAGCAACAGTCAGTCACCTCCTCTACATGGATGACATCAAGCTGAATGCCAGGAATGAGCGAGACATCGACTCACTGATCCACATCAGGATCTACAGCAACGACATCGGAATGTCATTCGGACTAGATAAGTGTGGTCGGATGGTATCGAAGAGAGGGAAGACGATCAGAATGGAGGGGGTTGAGCTACCAGAAGGCAGCATTGCAGATGTTCAGGACAGCTACAAATACCTTGGCATCCTGCAGGCAAATGGGAACCTTGAGGAGGCCGCAAGGAAGTCAGTCACAGCCAAATACCTACACAGAGTAAGGCAGGTCCTGAAAAGTCGGCTGAATGGGAAGAACAAGATACGAGCCATCAACACATACGCCCTGTCAGTCATCAGATACCCTGCTGGTATAATAAGCTGGCCAAAGGAGGAGATAGAGACCACTGATATCAAGACAAGGAAGCTCCTCACAATGCATGGAGGGTTTCATCCCAAGTCCAGCACCCTGAGACTGTACACTAAGCGGAACGAGGAAGGCCGAGGACTGGTGAGCATCAGAGCCACTGTCCAGGATGAAACAACCAACATCCAGGAATACATCAGGAAGATGGCCCCCAAAGATGAACTGCTAAGTGAACCTCAGGCAGCAGAAACCCGATGATGCAGAGGAGGAGGAGGAACCATCATGGAGGGACAAGCCCCCACATGGCATGTACCACCGACAGATAGAAGAAGTGGCTGATATCAAGAAATCCTACCAGTGGCTGGAAAAGGCTGGACTGAAGGACAGCACAGAAGCACTGATCATGGCAGCACAAGAACAGGCACTCAGTACAAGATCAATAGAGGCGAGGATCTACCACACCAGACAGGACCCCAGGTGCAGGCTGTGCAAAGATGCTCCTGAGACAGTTCAGAACATAATAGCAGGGTGTAAGATGCAGGCAGGAACAGTGTACATGGAACGCCATAACCAAGTGGCTGGCATAGTCTACAGGAACATCTGCACTGAGTATGGGCTGGAGGTCCCAAGGTCACAATGGAAGACACCTCTTAAGGTGGTGGCAACAGTGGTGCCAGTGGTAATGGGAGCACTGGGGGCTGTGCCCACAAACTGGGAGAGTGGCTCCAGCAGATCACAGGGACAACATCTGAGGTCTCTGTGCAGAAGAGCCCAGTTCTAGGAACAGCTGAGATACTGCACAGACCCCTCAAACTCCCAGACCTCTGGTAGAGACACCCCCCCCCCCCCCCCCTCCATGGGGGGGGTGAGAAGGGTATGTAGTCTGTCATTCAGAGCATCTTCAGTTTATTTGTTATTATAATTGTGATTTAAAATGACGGACTGAACCTTTAATTACACATCTACAGCTGCTGTCTGAATGCTGCTTTCAAGTGCAGCTCGTTCATTCAAGTTTTCAAAGTCAAGTGCACTCCACATTCAAGAGGCTCAGAGACTACAACAGACTGTTGCTAGGAAACAGACAAAAACATTCAACAGGTTTCTTCATCTTCATCATCATCATCAGTGATCATATTGATGACTCACCAGGACGATGATCTCGGTGCACTGACTGTAGTTTCCTCGAGGAGCCCAGCTGCCGTTCGACTGACACTCTCTGTACACCTGGTCTGAAGACACACACACACACACACACACGCACACACACACACACACACAGACACACACACACACACACACACACACACACACACACACACACACACAATAATGGAATAAAGATAATTTTATTAAATCAATATGTCCAATAACAAACTAATAGAACTAAAAGTGAGAGATTTAGAAGAAAAGTTTAAAGTTTGTTCTATAACAACATATTTCTATAATAATGTATATTTTTATATTAAAACATATTTCTATAATAATGTATATTTTTATATTAAAACATATTTCTATAATAATGTATATTTCGGTAACACTTTTTTAAACCATTATTTATTTCAGGGGAGTTTCTCTGAGAGGAGGCTTCTGTTTTTCAGGAATGTCCTGATCATATTCACACCTGGAAGCTGCCCAGTACAACCACAGTCTGACCTGCTGCCACTGGGCAGCTCCATTAGAGCAGCTGGGGTTAGGGGCCTTGCTCAAGGGCACCTCAGTGGTGGTAATGAAGGCAGCTTCCTCACTTTCCCAGATTCATCCTGCCGGTCCGGGGATTGAATTGATGACCCTCTAGTCACAAACTCACTTCTCTAAGCTTTATCTGTCTGATGTGTCAGTGTGTAATGTCTTATTGGCTCGTAGTGATGAACCTAAAGAGAATTATATTTATATTATAGAGTCTGCAGCTCCTCCTCTCAGCTTTATGGAGCTTTATAGTGAGTTTCAGCTCATTGCTTATCTGTCCGGCTGCAACTTTACTGTTCTGGTTCACTCTCAGCGCTCTCATAGCGTCGTTTTGGGTCGTATCAGGCAGCTTTACACTACCTGCTCAGCACCAGACGGCAAACAGACACAGTTAGCTGTCGACTAGCTGGTGAACATAGTGGAGCATTTAGCAGCTAAAGAGCCAGATATTTCCCTCAGGAGTTGGTGAATATTGGACTTTTATTCACCAGGTGGACAGAAACATGAATGATAATGTTGCCCCGTAACTGCTGGATGTGGAAATAAGCAACAGTTTGCTGACAAGTTCAACATATCAACTTAAAGCTGATGATGAGTCAGAGTTGTGATCACTAGTTGTTTCTGATGGAAACATCAGTTATTAAGGTTCACTCAATGGCTATTCTGGAGCTTTTGATCAGGTATCATAGAGCTGTAGATTGTTTTGTTTTGAAGTTCAAGAATGAAAAAAATGTTAATATTGAATCAATCAATAACAAGTGAAAGTGATCAGATTGTTCCTGAAGATGAGAAACTCCCACACTGATGACTGATGAATTAATTGATCTGTGAGCCATAAGCATCTACAGTGTTACTATGACAACAGCAGGACTGTAATGTGGCCCCCACACTGTCACTGCCCCCCCCCCAGAACAATAAGTCAAGGTTCAGCTGCTCTGCCAATCAGTGGCAAGAGAGGGAAGAGAGCGAGGGTATTTCTCTGGGATGATGATGATGAAGGAGGCGGAGAGAGACATGAGCTACAGCTAGTTTACAAGTGACTCACACACATACACACACACACACACACACACACACACACACACACACATACACACATACACACACACACACACACACACACTGTAATTTGTCCATTTGGCAGGAGAAACTCAGATCCTCCTCCGCTCAGCTGCTCGCTGTGTTTCTGTACATCAGTGAGATCACGCAGTGCTCAGCTGTGATTGGTACTAATAATAACAAAATGACTAAATAAATACCTAAAGTGAAATTTGTCTTGACATTTGTTCGCTTGGATGACACAGGAACAAGTTGAACATGTGCAGTCTGTCCTTCAGAGGCTGCTGGGAACCAGTTTCACGCTTTCCTGCTCCACTCCTCATCCTCCCAGACTCTTCACACCAGTTTGTGGTGGAGGTCGACACCGTTGGAGCGGGTCCCAGCAGTCTGTCCATTGTTCTCCTACAAGCTGCCCCCTGCAGAGGATCTACGCAGTGACCGAACTGTTACCCTTCAAGCTAGCCCTGCAGGAGTGGAGGCAGCTGTTTGTGGTCTGGAACGACCACAACAACCTAGAATACATTCACACGGCCAGACGGCTGAATTCCTGCCAAGCCGGGTTGGCGACGCTTTTCAACTGGTTCAACTTCACCTTCGTCTGCCACTCTGGCTCGAAGAACACGAAACCAGATACCCTTTCCCGTTTGATCCAGACCAGTGACTCCCCTGCTGACACACAGTCATCCTTACTGTTGTTGACATTACAACATGTGTTCTGCCTTCACAGATATCGTCTTCTACCTTTGTAGGGTCCAGATCCACTAACAGACAGACAGGTAGAGAAATAAGACAGGTACGTACTGGTGGTATTGTAGTGGATGCCGTTGAACTGCTCAGGACAGGGTCTGGAAATCAGCTCTCCAGCTGCACTGCGAGGCCAACAGGTTCCTATACCGTCCACAGACAGGTCACAGTATAGACCTGCAAACAGGCAGACTGTGAGTTTGTGGATTTTATATTGTAAAATAATGCATCTTTTAGATGCAGTAAGCTTACTGAGAGTGTACAGATTTAAACATATTTTTATTGAGTAAAATCAAACACTTCCGTGGATGTTTCCCCCCCCCGGCGCTCTCACTCCCTCACCTGCTTCACAGTAAAACCCTTTCGGTCAAAAGGAATCTGATGAAATTGAGGTATGAATCGTGGACGTGTTATTAGCTGTTATGTAGCAAGAAGGAGCTTCAATCACACATGGTACTCTGAAGTAAACTCTAATATTCTGGGGTACTCCATGGTATGCCTGGGTAGTCCTTGATGGTCCTGGGTGGTCCCGGGTGGTCTGGGGTACCTGAGTGTAGTGCTGGATTGTCATTGTAGTCCAGGGGATTTGAGGGTATTCCTGTGTAGTCAGGGTAATCATGGGCACTTAGGGGCACTCTTGTCCAGTTAGTGTAGTCCTGGACACTCTGTAGTCAGAGGGAGTCCTGGGATTTTACAAGTACTCTTGTGTAGTCAGGGTACTTCTAGGTACTAAAGGGTACTCCTCTGTTGTTGTGGTTATCCTGGGTACTTAAAGGTACTCTTGTGTAGTCAGGGTACTTCTAGGTACTCTTGTGTAGTCAGGGTACTTCTAGGTACTAAAGGGTACTCCTCTGTTGTTGTGGTTATCCCGGGTACTTAAAGGTACTCTTGTGTAGTCAGGGTACTTTTAGGTACTCTTGTGTAGTCCTCGGTTGTTGTGGTTATCCTGGGTACTTAAAGGTACTCTTGTGTAGTCAGGGTACTTCTAGGTACTAAAGGGTACTCCTCTGTTGTTGTGGTTATCCTGGCCACTTAAAGTTACTCTTGTGTAGTCAGGTACTCTTGTGTAGTCCTCTGTTGTTGTGGTTATCCCGGGTACTTAAAGGTACTCTTGTGTAGTCAGGGTACTTAAAGGTACTCTTGTGTAGTCAGGGTACTTCTAGGTACTAAAGGGTACTCCTCTATTGTTGTGGTTATCCTGGCCACTTAAAGGTACTCTTGTGTAGTCAGGGTACTTCTAGGTACTAAAGGGTACTCCTCTGTTGTTGTGGTTATCCTGGGTACTTAAAGGTACTCTTGTGTAGTCAGGGTACTTCTAGGTACTAAAGGGTACTCCTCTGTTGTTGTGGTTATCCTGGGCACTTAAAGGTACTCTTGTGTAGTCAGGGTACTTCTAGGTACTAAAGGGTACTCCTCTGTTGTTGTGGTTATCCTGGCCACTTAAAGTTACTCTTGTCTAGTCAGGGTACTTCTAGGTACTCTTGTGTAGTCCTCTGTTGTTGTGGTTATCCCGGGTACTTAAAGGTACTCCTGTGTAGTCAGGGTAGCCCTAGGTATGCTGCCTTAGGGAGCAGGTAATTCACACTGTCCTGAGGTAGTTTAGGTTAGTGCTGTTTGTTCAGGGTAGTCCCCTGTGGCCCAAGGTAGACCAGCACTCCAAAGTATTAAAGGTTGATCTTGGGCAGTTCAGAATCAGTAGTCCCGGGTAACCCAGAGGGATCCTTCATGTGTCCATCCAGTTTTAACCAAAACTACAGACAGTACATGTCCCTAAGTAAGTGAAGACTGCAGAAAGCTGGACCCGGTTGTTTACTGATGATACTCTTGTTTATATTACAGAGGTTAAAGGTTAAATTTCAGACAGCTGTACAAACCTGAGCTGTTACTGATGGTGAACGTCTGGTTTAGTAATGTCAACGTCCTCGCTGAGAGACAGACAGGCAGAGAGACAGAAGAGATCAGTATGTTTAAATAGTTCATTAAAGTACACAGGAGGACAGACAGGACCGTACCTGTCAGGTTGGTGGACAGCAGGATTAAAGTTTCACAGGTTAACTCAGCTGCAGAAACTCGTCTAGTCAGCAACACACACACACACACCACCTGCAACAGAAACAGAATAACAGCTTCAGAATTCAACCTGAGCTGTTTGTCACAAGAACAAGTGAAAACCTGTGAATGAATACACGAGTAAAATAATTAATATTCTGTGTTAGGTCTTCCAGCATAATAATAATAATAGTAATAATAATACTACAGTTGCAAAGTTCTTTACAGCAGGAACACAACAGGACACAAATAAAAACACAAAAGATTCAAACTAAATGAAAACACCATAAAATAATAATTTTAAGTCAATAATTAAGTCACAAGCAATTCTGAAAATAAATAAAATAGGATAAAATATTCTACAATAAAATAAGATATAAAGAGTAAAATACAGCAATGAAATAGAAAACATTAATAAAAGGCTTTCTAGAAGCAGGGTGATGAAGATCAGGGTGATGAAGATCTGAGTTACTGACGTCAC
>NC_089533.1:140000-182500 GCF_963924715.1 Thunnus thynnus | reverse complement strand
CCTGGCTGTGAGGAAACAAACTGAAACAGAGCAGCTGTCCCACATTTTACTGGAGTCACGTTCCTCTGAAGTCCCCGAGGATCAGCTGCCAGGACGCTCAGAGGAACAGAGGACAGTGAAGGCAGCACAGCAGCTGCTCACAAAGCCGAGGTTACAACTAATAACCCATAATCAATCAATAAAAACCAATGAACGTCTTAACAGGAACGCTTCTGTAATGTAACGAGCAGGTCTCTGTTTCTCTTCAGCTCTGATGAATAACGGAAATGTTCCTTATTTTCTGATCAGATTATTGATCAGTTCTCCACAGCTGAATATTGATCATAGTGATCACGCGTGGTGGTTTATTAACATCTGTGTCGACTCGTCATCCTGCAGCACAAATAACAAACCAGCTTCATCCTCAAAACGTTTTCGGCATCAAAGACGTTCACATCAGGTCTCTGTGTGACTCTGGATCAGTGCAGTCACCATGGCAACAACATCCAACTCCATGTTCTGCTTCCAAAACCCCAAACACAGTACAAATACTGCTAGTATCTCACTGAAAACACAGTACAAATACTGCTAGTATCTCACTGAAAACACAGTACAAATACTACTAGTATCTCACTGAAAACACAGTACAAATACTGCCAATATCTCACTGAAAACACAGTACAAATACTGCTAGTACTGCCAATATCTCACTGAAAACACAGTACAAGACTGCGGATAGTATCCTCACTGAAAACACAGTACAAATACTACTAGTAATCTCACTGAAAACACAGTGAATATCTCACTGAAACACAGTACAAATATACTAGTATCTCACTGAAAACACAGTACAAATACTGCCAATATCTCACTGAAAACACAGTTACAAATACTGACTAGTATCTCACTGAAAACACAGTACAAATACTGCCAGTATCTCACTGAAAACACAGTACAAATACTACTAGTATCTCACTGAAAACACAGTACAAATACTGCTAGTATCTCACTGAAAACACAGTACAAATACTACTAGTATCTCACTGAAAACACAGTACAATACTGCTAGTATCTCACTGAAAACACAGTACAAATACTGCAATATCTCACTGAAAACACAGTACAAATACTGCCAGTATCTCACTGAAAACACAGTACAAATACTGCTAGTATCTCACTGAAAACACAGTACAAATACTGACTAGTATCTCACTGAAAACACAGTACAAATACTGCCAGTATCTCACTGAAAACACAGTACAAATACTGCTAGTATCTCACTGAAAACACAGTACAAATACTACTAGTATCTCACTGAAACACAGTAACAAATACTGCCTAGTATCTCACTGAAAACACAGTACAAATACTGCCTAGTATCTCACTGAAAACACAGTACAAATACTACTAGTATCTCACTGAAAACACAGTACAAATACTGCTAGTATCTCACTGAAAACACAGTACAAATACTGCTAGTATCTCACTGAAAACACAGTACAAATACTGCTAGTATCTCACTGAAAACACAGTACAAATACTACTAGTATCTCACTGAAAACACAGTACAAATACTACTAGTATCTCACTGAAAACACAGTACAAATACTGCTAAGTATCTCACTGAAAACACAGTACAAATACTGCTAGTATCTCACTGAAAACACAGTACAAATACTACTAGTATCTCACTGAAAACACAGTACAAATACTGCTAGTATCTCACTGAAAACACAGTACAAATACTACTAGTATCTCACTGAAAACACAGTACAAATACTGCTAATATCTCACTGAAAACACAGTACAAATACTACTAGTATCTCACTGAAAACACAGTACAAATACTGCTAATATCTCACTGAAAACACAGTACAAATACTACTAGTATCTCACTGAAAACACAGTACAAATACTACTAGTATCTCACTGAAAACACAGTACAAATACTGCTAATATCTCACTGAAAACACAGTACAAATACTACTAGTATCTCACTGAAAACACAGTACAAATACTGCCAATATCTCACTGAAAACACAGTACAAATACTACTAGTATCTCACTGAAAACACAGTACAAATACTGCCAATATCTCACTGAAAACACAGTACAAATACTGCTAGTATCTCACTGAAACACGGTACAAATACTGCCAGTATCTCACTGAAAACACAGTACAAATACTACTAGTATCTCACTGAAAACACAGTACAAATACTACTAGTATCTCACTGAAAACACAGTACAAATACTACTAGTATCTCACTGAAAACACAGTACAAATACTGCCAATATCTCACTGAAAACACAGTACAAATACTGCTAGTATCTCACTGAAAACACAGTACAAATACTACTAGTATCTCACTGAAAACACAGTACAAATACTACTAGTATCTCACTGAAAACACAGTACAAATACTACTAGTATCTCACTGAAAACACAGTACAAATACTGCCAATATCTCACTGAAAACACAGTACAAATACTACTAGTATCTCACTGAAAACACAGTACAAATACTGCTAGTATCTCACTGAAAACACAGTATAAATACTACTAGTATCTCACTGAAAACACAGTACAAATACTACTAGTATCTCACTGAAAACACAGTACAAATACTGCTAGTATCTCACTGAAAACACAGTACAAATACTGCTAGTATCTCACTGAAAACACAGTACAAATACTACTAGTATCTCACTGAAAACACAGTACAAATACTACTAGTATCTCACTGAAAACACAGTACAAATACTACTAGTATCTCACTGAAAACACAGTACAAATACTGCCAATATCTCACTGAAAACACAGTACAAATACTACTAGTATCTCACTGAAAACACAGTACAAATACTGCCAATATCTCACTGAAAACACAGTACAAATACTACTAGTATCTCACTGAAAACACAGTACAAATACTACTAGTATCTCACTGAAAACACAGTACAAATACTGCTAATATCTCACTGAAAACACAGTACAAATACTGCTAATATCTCACTGAAAACACAGTACAAATACTACTAGTATCTCACTGAAAACACAGTACAAATACTACTAGTATCTCACTGAAAACACAGTACAAATACTACTAGTATCTCACTGAAAACACAGTACAAATACTACTAGTATCTCACTGAAAACACAGTACAAATACTACTAGTATCTCACTGAAAACACAGTACAAATACTGCTAGTATCTCACTGAAAACACAGTACAAATACTGCTAGTATCTCACTGAAAACACAGTACAAATACTACTAGTATCTCACTGAAAACACAGTACAAATACTACTAGTATCTCACTGAAAACACAGTACAAATACTACTAGTATCTCACTGAAAACACAGTACAAATACTGCCAATATCTCACTGAAAACACAGTACAAATACTACTAGTATCTCACTGAAAACACAGTACAAATACTGCCAATATCTCACTGAAAACACAGTACAAATACTACTAGTATCTCACTGAAAACACAGTACAAATACTACTAGTATCTCACTGAAAACACAGTACAAATACTGCTAATATCTCACTGAAAACACAGTACAAATACTGCTAATATCTCACTGAAAACACAGTACAAATACTACTAGTATCTCACTGAAAACACAGTACAAATACTACTAGTATCTCACTGAAAACACAGTACAAATACTACTAGTATCTCACTGAAAACACAGTACAAATACTACTAGTATCTCACTGAAAACACAGTACAAATACTACTAGTATCTCACTGAAAACACAGTACAAATACTACTAGTATCTCACTGAAAACACAGTACAAATACTGATAATATCTCACTGAAAACACAGTACAAATACTGCTAATATCTCACTGAAAACACAGTACAAATACTGCTAGTATCTCACTGAAAACACAGTACAAATACTACTAGTATCTCACTGAAAACACAGTACAAATACTGCTAATATCTCACTGAAAACACAGTACAAATACTGCTAATATCTCACTGAAAACACAGTACAAATACTGCTAATATCTCACTGAAAACACAGTACAAATACTACTAGTATCTCACTGAAAACACAGTACAAATACTGCCAATATCTCACTGAAAACACAGTACAAATACTGCTAATATCTCACTGAAAACACAGTACAAATACTGCCAATATCTCACTGAAAACACAGTACAAATATTGCTAGTATCTCACTGAAAACACAGTATAAATACTACTAGTATCTCACTGAAAACACAGTACAAATACTACTAGTATCTCACTGAAAACACAGTACAAATACTGCCAATATCTCACTGAAAACACAGTACAAATACTACTAGTATCTCACTGAAAACACAGTACAAATACTACTAGTATCTCACTGAAAACACAGTACAAATACTACTAGTATCTCACTGAAAACACAGTACAAATACTGCCAATATCTCACTGAAAACACAGTACAAATACTGCTAGTATCTCACTGAAAACACAGTACAAATACTGCTAGTATCTCACTGAAAACACAGTACAAATACTGCCAATATCTCACTGAAAACACAGTACAAATACTGCTAGTATCTCACTGAAAACACAGTACAAATACTACTAGTATCTCACTGAAAACACAGTACAAATACTACTAGTATCTCACTGAAAACACAGTACAAATACTGCCAATATCTCACTGAAAACACAGTACAAATACTGCTAGTATCTCACTGAAAACACAGTACAAATACTGCTAGTATCTCACTGAAAACACAGTACAAATACTACTAGTATCTCACTGAAAACACAGTACAAATACTGCTAATATCTCAGTGAAAACACAGTACAAATACTACTAGTATCTCACTGAAAACACAGTACAAATACTGCCAATATCTCACTGAAAACACAGTACAAATACTACTAGTATCTCACTGAAAACACAGTACAAATACTACTAGTATCTCACTGAAAACACAGTACAAATACTGCTAATATCTCACTGAAAACACAGTACAAATACTACTAGTATCTCACTGAAAACACAGTACAAATACTGCTAATATCTCACTGAAAACACAGTACAAATACTGCCAGGTGAGATCGTCCTCTCCTCTCATTGGCCGGGTGAGATCGTTCTCTCCTCTCATTGGCCGGGTGTATCTGGGGCGGGACTATGAATGTAAAGACAGGAAGAAGGTGATGAAGACGCTCCGCTGGTTAATACGACGTTCTACCTGCTCGTCCAGGTGTGACCTCGATTCATTCTGCAGCGAGTTGTTAACAACTAAATTCACTCATCAACATCCCAGCATGCAAAGCGTTCCTGGCTACAACTGGCAGAGTTCTCCTGGTAGTCGGTGGGATCGTAGTTCTGGTCTGAGTGTGAGTTCAGATCTGCACAAACGGATCCCAGCGAGGAGGAAAAACCGCCAGAGTTGGATTCAGTCGGACTACAGAGCGCCCAGACTGGGTCACGTTTTAACACGGTGACTTTTAGTGAATATTTCGTGCTTTTTATGCAGTCGTGTTACAAAACGGGCCGTTTAAATGTTTTGAACAGAAGTTTTCTGCTTTCAGTCGTTGGTCAGACAGTTGTCAGAGCAACATGATAATAACATGATAATAAGATGATAACATGATAATAACATGATAATAAGATGATAACATGATAATAACATGATAATAACATGATAATAAGATGATAACATGATAATAACATGATAATAAGATGATAACATGATAATAACATGATAATAACATGATAATAACATGATAATAAGATGATAACATGATAATAACATGATAATAACATGATAATAACATGATAATAAGATGATAATAAGATGATAACATGATGATAACATGATAATAACATGATAATAACATGATAATAACATGATAGTGATGTCAGTGGTGCAGACAGGATGTTCAGCAGCTTCCTGCCTGCAGGCGGCTGTTAGTGTTGTGACGCTTCGCAGCATCGACTCATCAACGAGACACGAAGCAGCCGAGCAGAAACCATATATCCAACATATCAGAATATTCAGACTGAACAGCAGCAGGTTTTATTCTCCTGCTACAATATAAAATATCCTGTTATTATAATATTATCTGTGATCAACGTCTGCTGTCTTTATTTATGTTTTACTGTACTGTGTTCAGACTGTTGTGTTTTTTTCACTTATTTGTGAAACACTTTTGGCTGCATGCTTGCTGGGAAGCTGCTATACAGATAAAGTTATTAACTTTGGTATTTTTCATCCTGGAGCCTGTTTTCCAACAGTGAAATCCTTCATCAGTGTTTCTGACAGGCTCAGATTGTTCTGAACCACACAGAGAAACTTGATGTGGTCTGTTTGTTGTTGTTAAGTGTTGATGGGGTTAATGTTAGCTCTGCTCTGAGTGAGAACCTTCATCTCTGGTCCCCGTCCTCGGCTGCCGGATGGGACTTCTGTCCACACGAGGCTCTCCATCGTTTGTCTGTTTTCATCGACAATTTTAATCTTTTATGGCTCTTAAGCACGATGGCATCCATCTTAATGCTGCTCTCTCTCTCTAGCTCGCCCGGCGGTGAGACTCTTATAATCACTGCAAAACAAAACATCAAACAAACTCATGGTGTGAATTTTAATAATGACATCTGTTAATCCACCATCAAGAAGATCTCACCAGTGACCCTGAATACGGCACTTTTAAATTTCTTACATTTCTTATTAATGACCTGATTGTTGATAATAATATTGATTGTATGTTTTTAACTGAGACCAGCTGCTCTCACTGAAGCCTTCATCTTCCTCCAGGAGGAGATGAAGGTACAGCAGCGTCCTCTCAGCCTCACTTGGTTTTGAAGACATTACATTTGATGGCTACATCACTTTTATTTTTAGCAGTTTATATATTAGTATTATACTCTATATGACAGTTTACAGACCCAAACGATGCACTTCTTTTATTTCAGACAGAATTACTGTCAACGATCCAAACCAACAACAACAACGTTTTTATTTTAGGTGATTTTAACTGTTGACGATCAATCAGACTCGTTTGCTTCAGAATATTTAAATTTGTTTAACTGTATGAATTTTATTCAACATGTTACTCAGCCTGCTCATAACAGTAATAACCCATAACTGGTCTGCTAACATCTCTGCAGCTGTGGATGCAGGTTTGTCTGATCACTGCTGGGTCGTTTTTACTGGCAGCAGGATGTTCCACAACAAACTGTCAGGAAACGCTGTCGTACTGCTGTCTGACACGTCTGCACACGTTTTAACCTCCTCGTGTTTTTATTGTAAATAGTTTTATCAGTAAACTGAGATCAACCCTCGACACATATATATGTTACATACATGTAAATATATGTTACATACATGTAAATATATGTTACATACATGTAAATATATGTTACATACATGTAAATATATGTTACATACATGTTACATGTTTCTGCTCATGTTGAGTCATGTGACCTGATGTGAAAAAACAGCTGCTGGTAAAGAGGTCAGAGGATCACATCTGTCAGCCAAATACACACACACACACACACACACACACATACACACACACACACACACACACACAGACACACACAGACACACACAGACACACACACACACACACACACATACACACACACATACACACACACACACATACACACACACACACAGACACACACACACACACACACACACACACACACACACACACACAGACACACACACACACACACACACATACACACACACACACATACACACACACACACAGACACACACACACACACACACACACACACACACACACACAGACACACACACATACACACACACATACACACACACACACATACACACATACACACACACATACACACACACATACACACACACACACATACACACACACACACAGACACACACACACACACACACACACACACACATACACACACACATACACACACACACACAGACACACACACACACACACACACACACACACACACACACACACAGACACACACACACACACACACACAAAGACACACACACACACACACACACACACACACACACACACATAGTTGTCTTGTATAGAATATTTTCCAGTATTTTTTATAAGTGTGAAAGTAAAGAAACAGTCTTTAGAGAGAACATGTTATATGAACGTATCAAATTGTTTCCAGTCTGTTTTTTATTCTTAAATGATTTAACAATGTCAATAATTTCCTTTCTGTCTGTTCCTTATAAACATGGAATTATTTATCATCTCTACTTCTAGTCTTTGCAGTCTGCTCATCCAAACCAGGACCAACACCCACAAAACAATCATTCATTTCATCTTCAACTAAGTCCGTTCATCAATAGTTGTATTATTCTTTGTCAGAAAATAGTTTGGGTTTCCTGTTTGTCTTGTTTCATTTTTAATGTCATTCAATACTTTCCATGTGTTTTTAACATGATTTCTGTTGTCCTCCAGTAAGTTGCTGTAATAATCCCTTTTGCTGCTTCTCATAATATTTGTCAGTTTAGTTTTTATATTTCTTATAAGTATCTTCTGCCTCTTTTGTTCTTTTCTTTAAAAATTCTTTATAAACTAATTTTTTCTTCTTGCCTGCGTTTTCTTAGTTAGCCACAGTTTCCCTACTTTCTTTACTAGAGGACAATTATTTTCATAGAGAGCAGCTGTTATGGACAAAAATGTCTCATATGCTTCATTTACATCTTTTACAGACTTTATTCCAATCAGTTGTTTCATTAGGTCTTCTTTAAACGAGTTAATTGCATCTCATGTTTTGTGTCTCATTATGTTGTAAGTTTTAACATCCTTGTTGGACCTGATATTGGGAACACTCAGTATTATCTTCACTCTCCATTACTGAGCTGTCCTGAGATCAGGTAAGCACCCATTTACAGCAGCTGTCATCACTGGTTCTGGTCCAGTTCTCTCCCTGATGACCAGCACTTTTGCGTCCTCTGGTGACACATTCAGTTTTATGAAAACCTCGCAGTTCGCTGTCCGTGTTGATTGGATCTTGTTCTGTTTTCTCAGGAAGCGTGCTTCTTCTTCTGGCAATGTCAGCATTTTTTCTTGTTCATTCACGTACATGTCGGATCCCTTCAGCTGTCTCTCTTGTCTGAGCAGTCTGTTCATTATGGCAGGTGTCTCGCGTTTGTCTTTTCTAGGGAGAGGATGACAGTAACGCTGCTGTCCATGGATATGCCTTAGTCATTAAAGAAAACAATCACCTGTCACTCCAGGGAGTCCAGTTCAGGTCATTCATGCAGGAGTACCGCTGCAGGTCTGACACTCAGCACTCCGATCCTCTTATCCTACTCAACATTTTGTTCTCTCCCATCAACTCCATAATCGGTTGTTGTTGTTTAGAGAATCTCTTCCAACATTCAGTTGAGTGATTTCTTTATGTCATCGAATTCCTCGTCCGTAATTGAACAAATCATTGTTGTGTGATGGTGATGTGGGTGGTTGCTAAGAGGTTGTTAGGGAGTTGGTCTTTGAATCTGATTGGCTGATTGATGACCGACAGGACCAGCCTGCTGCCCAAGGACTTCATTACCCAGAAACCCCCCCCCCATCCCTCCTGCAGTGTGAGGATGGAGGGATGAAAACACAAGACAGAAACAGGAAGTGATGAATGAATCTCTTCTTCTCTTTTCATTATTCGTTCAGAACGTGTGTGTGTGTTCTATATTTAGAATGATGTACATTGGAGAAACGCCAGCTCCCTCCTCCATCCATCACCTCTCTGCAGCTGCTTCTGTTTCCTCCAACAGATGTACAGTATTACAGTTTAGAGGCACTTGTACTTTACTGGAGTATTTCCATGTGATGCTACTTTCTACATTTCAGAGGGAAATATTGTACTTTCTACTCCACTACATTTATTTGACAGCTTTAGTTACTTTTCAGATGAAGATTTGACACAATGGATAATATAACAAGCTTTTAAAATACAACACATTGTTAAAGATGAAACCAGTGGTTTCCAACCTTTTTGTCTTTTGACGTCTTACAAAAAGCAGTGTGTAGTCGGGGTCACATTTCACATGTCTATGAGTTGATAACAGCTCCACCAAATAGTGATTTTTCCCTCTAAACTTCTCACATGCTTTCATTTCAATAAATGTTCAAATGATCCAATATTTCAGCAAAAATCAAAGATCAGAGAAAAAGTCCAAAAACTGAAAACAGATTTGTGTATCAGAACTTTGTTTTTTCTTCTTTCCTCTCCCATTAATCATCTCACCACCCCTCAGATTTATCTGCTGACCCTTTGGAGGGGCCCGACCCCTAGGTTGGGAACCACTGGACTAAACTAGCTAACTGTATATAAAGTAGTGTAAACTAGCTCCACCTCCAGCAGCTACAACAGTAACATGCTGCTCTAACACTGATGCTTCACTATTAATAATCTAATGATGTCATATATAATAATATATCAGTCAGAGGGACCAAACCACTACTTTTACTGCAATACTTTAACTACATCAAGCTCATAATACTTATGTACTTTTACTGCAATACTTTAACTACATCAAGCTCATAATACTTATGTACTTTTACTGCAATACTTTAACTACATCAAGCTCATAATACTGATGTACTTTTACTGCAATACTTTAACTACATCAAGCTCATAATACTTATGTACTTTTACTGCAATACTTTAACTACATCAAGCTCATAATACTGATGTACTTTTACTGCAATACTTTAACTACATCAAGCTCATAATAAAGAACTCTCTACAAACTCTTTATAAACTCTCTACAAACTCTACAAACTCTTTATAAACTCTCTATAAACTCTCTACAAACTCTACAAACTCTTTATAAACTCTCTACAAACTCTACAAACTCTTTATAAACTCTCTATAAACTCTCTATAAACTCTCTATAAACTCTACAAACTCTTTATAAACTCTCTATAAACTCTCTACAAACTCTTTATAAACTCTCTACAAACTCTTTATAAACTCTACAAACTCTACAAACTCTACAAACTCTTTATAAACTCTCTACAAACTCTACAAACTCTTTATAAACTCTTTATAAACTCTCTACAAACTCTACAAACTCTTTATAAACTCTCTACAAACTCTACAAACTCTTTATAAACTCTCTATAAACTCTCTATAAACTCTACAAACTCTTTATAAACTCTCTATAAACTCTCTACAAACTCTTTATAAACTCTCTACAAACTCTTTATAAACTCTCTATAAACTCTCTATAAACTCTCTATAAACTCTCTATAAACTCTACAAACTCTTTATAAACTCTCTATAAACTCTCTACAAACTCTCTATAAACTCTCTACAAACTCTACAAACTCTTTATAAACTCTCTACAAACTCTACAAACTCTTTATAAACTCTCTATAAACTCTCTATAAACTCTACAAACTCTTTATAAACTCTCTATAAACTCTCTACAAACTCTTTATAAACTCTGCAAACTCTACAAACTCTACAAACTCTTTATAAACTCTCTACAAACTCTACAAACTCTTTATAAACTCTCTATAAACTCTCTACAAACTCTACAAACTCTTTATAAACTCTCTACAAACTCTACAAACTCTTTATAAACTCTCTACAAACTCTACAAACTCTTTATAAACTCTCTACAAACTCTACAAACTCTTTATAAACTCTCTACAAACTCTACAAACTCTTTATAAACTCTCTATAAACTCTCTATAAACTCTTTACATTCAGCATATGAGGAAACAGAAACTAAACAAGTCCAAACATCTAATCAATCAATGCTCATCAATCACAACGGGCCATCCTCAGTATCAATACGTTAAAGATGCAGTTAGTGCAAACCGAGCTGCTCATATCTCATTAAATTAAAACCAGACTCCATTTAAATATGTGTTGTTTTTAGGAGTGTCATCTGTGATGAGTCTGAGTTATAAAGAGACACATGAAGAGTAAAGCAGGCTGCTGATTGGAGCCTTTTAACAACCAACATCCAAAACCCTTCAAACACGAGTTCGTCTGTTTAACGGGAACAAACAACATCTGTCTCCACTGGTTCAATCTGATTTTAAACTGACTGTTGTTACTTTTTCAAACTTAGTTTTATTTTATATTCCTGAGTGTTCATGTCTTGTCTTCTGTATGTTTGTGTACTAACAGACCTTAGGAGGCCCACGTAAACAATAATCAATCAATCAATAACTGTAAGAGCAGCGTCGGAGTGTGTTCATGTGAAGTGTTAATAATGTATCCAGAAGCCTTTTACACACACAGCCTCATTATGGAATAAAGTCACATGCTTATCATCAGGTTTTTAACTTTGCTGTTTTGGTGTGATGTTATTTTATTTTCTGATGCTGTTTTGGATTTCAGGGTTTTATTGTTCGTCTTTTTGTTTTTTCATCTTGTTAGAAATAAATCTCTTGGATTTTATTTCTCGTCTATAATCAACAAATCAATAAATCACATGTTCACTGTTGGACGTTACAAACAGCAGCTTCTCTAATAGCCAACGTTAATGTCTGAATGGCAAAAAGCTTCTCTAATGTCTGTCTAAAAGTGAAACACAATGCAGAACATTTCCACAACTTTTGTCAATCAATCAATCAAACTTTATTTGTACAGCGCGAAGTTCAAAGAGCTTCACAGATGACTGATGAGCCGATAATGAGACCGAACAAATGTCATCAAATCAAATAAAAACTAGATGAAATAAATAAAAAACAAAGTCCAATAAAATTGATGAGAAGGAAAAACTGAGGTTTGAAGTTTACAAATAAAGCAAACAGGAAGTTGCGGGTCTGAGAAGTGAAGCCAATGAAGAAGTGCCTTAAACCTGCATTCTCTCTAACGGCCAGCAGGGGGCGACTCCACTGGCTGCAAAAAGAAGTCTGATTGTATGGAAGTCTATGAGAAAATGACCCTACTACTCACTTGATTTATTACGTCAGTAAACACTTTCCTAATGAGTTTATGGTCTCAATCACTAGTTTCAAGTCTTCTTCAATACAGCATGATGTTCAGGGCGTGTCTATGTTGTGATTGACAAGTCGCGACCATGGCAACAATGTTGGTTAGGTAACGTAACCGTGGCGTAACCCCATATTCACAGAGTATAGCTGTAGCCGTCGCTATTTCAGGGCATTTTCAGTTCATGAAAGTTAACTAACATTTTTGTTGCCTAAAAAAGTCTTGTTCAGCGTTTGGTTGAACCAAAAGATCCTCTAAGGAGTCCAATGATCAGTTTTTCTGGTGAGTACATTTTGTTTTAATAGTTTTAGGCCTGTTTTTTGCTAGCGGAAATTAGCATTAGCATTAGCGTTTCCACTCTTAACCATTGACTGCAAAGGCACCGTGCTAACCAAGCTAGCAGCTAGTGCTATGGTCAGCTCCAGCCTCGCGTCCAAATATGGCCACTTCGGGCTCCGAAAATCAAACATGGTGACGGTCGGTTCACAAACCAACGGGTGACGTCACGGTAACTACGTCCATATTTTTTACAGTCTATGGTGTAAAACTGTGAAGCCGTGCACGTGTCGGTGCCGCTTGCTGCTGTTGTTTTTAACCACAGCATCATTATTGTTTATTATATATTTGTTTATTGATGTGTGACAGTTGACCAAACCACAGATAGATGATTGATCACTGCCAATAGCGGCGCCAGATTAGAAAATGCTGCTGTATGTCGTTCTGGAGTCACCTGATCAAACCACAGATTTGGAGGTTAATGAAGAGGAGCTGTACCTGCAGGATCTGATCAATATCTGATCAACATCTGATCAACATCTGATCAATATTTGATCATATGTAAAATTATCACCTGAGTGACATCAGTCTTCACTGCACAGCTAAAACGTGGATCTTATTGACAAGTTATTCACATACACATACACACACACACACACACACACACTCACATACACAAACACACACTCACACACACACACACTCACACACACACACTCACATATACAAACACACACTCACACACACACACACTCACACACACACACACACACACACACTCACATACACAAACACACACTCACACACACACACACTCACACACACACACTCACATATACAAACACACACTCACACACACACACACACACACACACTCACACACACACACACACACACACACTCACATATACAAACACACACTCACACACACACACACACACACACACACACTCACATACACAAACACACACTCACACACACACACACTCACACACACACACTCACACACACACACACACACACACACTCACATACACAAACACACACACACACTCACACTTATATACACAAAAACACACACTCACATACACAAACACACACACACACACACTCACATACACAAACACACACACACACTCACACTTATATACACAAAAACACACACACACACTCACACACACACACACTCACACACACACACACACACACACACACACACACACACACACTCACATACACAAACACACACACACAAACACACTCACATACACAAACACACACACACTCACACTTATATACACAAACACACACACACACACACACACACTCACACACAAACACACTCACATACACAAACACACACACTCACACACACACTCACACACAGACACACACACACTCACATACACAAACACACACACTCACACGCACACTCACACACTCACACACACACGCACACACACACACACACACACACACACACACAGACACACACACACACACACACACACAGACACACACACACACACTCAATCATGTTTCAGTTTTCAGTTCATCACTTCAGACGACGTTAGATTGACTTACTTTCATCTCCAGGAGAGTTATCCTAACCTTAACATAACCCGAAACTAACTTTCACTTTAGGTCACTCTTCCCCCTAAAATTACTGATTTACGTTAAGCAGACATTTTTGTCCACATAAAGGAAGCGAGTACCCAAAACATTAGGAATACCTGGTACACACACACACACACACACGCACGCACGCACGCACGCACGCACGCACGCACGCACACACACACACACACACACACACACACACACACGCACGCACGCTCTTACCTGAGCCAGTAGTTTTTCCATCTCTGTCATTCACTCAACCGCACGGTCGCGCGCGCGCCCGCACGCAGCAGTCCTGCCGCTCACAGCTTCACGCTGCTCGGTCCGGTCCGCTTCATCTCTCGCGTCATGTCGATCCAGGACAGATCGATCCTACACATCCACAGACCGAACCGAGCCGAGCCGAGCCGAGCTGGGTTAGATCCAGCACAGGCACCGGGAGGAGAGAACAGTAAACAGCACGGGTCCGGGTCTTTCCGTTCACTCCGCGCGGTGAGTTACTGCGGGTCCAGACCGGAGCAGCGCGTGCTGCCCGTCAGGAGGCTGCTGCAAAGCGCGAGCCAATCAGAAGGCGAGACACACAGCGCGAGAAGACGGACGGTGTGTGTGTGTGTGTGTGTGTGTGTGTTAGTGAATAAGTGAGTGTGGGTGAGTGAATGTGTGTGTGTATGTGAGTGTGAGTGTGTTTGTGTATGTGAGGGTATGTGTGTGTGTGTGAGTGAGTGTGAGTGAGTGTGTTTCTGTAAATGAGTGTGAGTGTTTGTGTATATGAGTGTGAGTTTTTGTGTATGTGAGTTTAGGTGTGAGTGAGTGAGTGTGTGAGTGAGTGTGAGTGAGTGAGTGAGTGAGTGAGTGAATGAGTGAGTGCGAGTGAGTGAGTGTGTGTGAGTGAGTGTGAGTGTGTGAGTGAGTGAGTGATTGAGTGAGTGACTGTGTGTGAGTGAGTATTAGTGAGTGTGTGTTAGTGAGTGTGTGTGTTGTTGAGTGAGTGAGTGAGTGAGTGTGTGTGAGTGAGTGTGAGTGAGTGTGAGCGTGTGTGTTTCTGTAAATGAGTGTGAGTGTTTGTGTATATGAGTGTGAGTTTTTGTGTATGTGAGTTTAGGTGTGAGTGAGTGAGTGTGTGAGTGAGTGTGAGTGAGTGAGTGAGTGAGTGAGTGAATGAGTGAGTGCGAGTGAGTGAGTGTGTGTGAGTGAGTGTGAGTGTGTGAGTGAGTGAGTGATTGAGTGAGTGACTGTGTGTGAGTGAGTATTAGTGAGTGTGTGTTAGTGAGTGTGTGTGTTGTTGAGTGAGTGAGTGAGTGAGTGTGTGTGAGTGAGTGTGTGTTAGTGAGTGAGTGAGTGTGTGTTAGTGAGTGTGTGTGTTGTTGAGTGAGTGTGAGTGAGTGTGTGTTAGTGAGTGAGTGTTAGTGAGTGAGTGAGTGAGTGTGAGTGAGTGTGAGTGAGTGAGTGTGAGTGAGTGTGAGTGAGTGAGTGAGTGTGTGAGTGAGTGAGTGTGTGTTAGTGAGTGAGTGAGTGTGAGTGAGTGTGTGTTATTGAGTGAGTGAGTGAGTGTGAGTGAATGAGTGTGAGTGAGTGAGTGAGTGTGTGTGAGTGAGTGAGTGAGTGAGTGAGTGAGTGAGTGAGTGAGTGAGTGTGTGTTGAGTGAGTGAGTGAGTGTGTGTGAGTGGGTGAGTGTGTGAGTGAGTCAGTGAGTGTGTGTGAGTGAGTGAGTGTGTGTGAGTGGGTGAGTGTGTGAGTGAGTCAGTGAGTGTGTGTGAGTGAGTGAGTGTGTGAGTGATTGAGTGTGTGTGAGTGAGTGTGTGTGTTATTGAGTGAGTGAGTGAGTGTGAGTGAGTGAGTGTGTGTGAGTGAGTGAGTGTGTGAGTGATTGAGTGTGTGTGAGTGAGTGAGTGTGTGTGAGTGAGTGAGTGTGTGAATGATTGAGTGTGTGTGAGTGAGTGAGTGAGTGTGAGTGAGTGTGTGTGTTATTGAGTGAGTGAGTGAGTGTGAGTGAATGAGTGTGAGTGAGTGAGTGAGTGTGTGTTGAGTGAGTGAGTGAGTGTGTGTGAGTGAGTGAGTGTGTGTGTGTGGGTGAGTGTGTGAGTGAGTCAGTGAGTGTGTGTGAGTGAGTGAGTGAGTGAGTGAGTGAGTGAGTGTGAGTGAATGAGTGTGAGTGAGTGAGTGAGTGTGTGAGTGAGTGAGTGATTGAGTGAGTGACTGTGTGTGAGTGAGTATTAGTGAGTGTGTGTGTTGTTGAGTGAGTGAGTGAGTGTGTGTGTTAGTGAGTGTGTGTTAGTGAGTGTGTGTGTTGTTGAGTGAGTGAGTGAGTGAGTGAGTGAGTGTGTGTGTGTTAGTGAGTGAGTGTGAGTGAGTGTGAGTGAGTGTGTGTGTTATTGAGTGAGTGAGTGAGTGAGTGTGAGTGAGTGAGTGTGTGTGAGTGAGTGAGTGAGTGTGTGTTAGTGAGTGAGTGAGTGTGAGTGAGTGAGTGAGTGAGTGTGAGTGAGTGAGTGAGTGAGTGTGTGTTAGTGAGTGAGTGTGAGTGAGTGTGTGAGTGAGTGAGTGAGTGAGTGAGTGTGAGTGAATGAGTGAGTGAGTGTGTGTTAGTGAGTGAGTGTGAGTGAGTGTGTGAGTGAGTGAGTGAGTGAGTGAGTGAGTGTGAGTGAATGAGTGTGAGTGAGTGTGTGTTAGTGAGTGAGTGTGTGTGAGTGAGTAAGTGAGTGAGTGAGTGAGTGTATGTGAGTGAGTGAGTGAGTGTGTGTGAGTGAGTGAGTGAGTGAGTGAGTACTATACTGTGTATACCATGGTTATGCCCTTACTGATTTTAATGACCCTGTGACCTTTCCTATGGTGCCATCCTCAGGACAACCTTTACAGCTTCTTCCTGTAAAGGTGACATTTTGGAGATACAAGGTTCCCACCTGACATAAGGTAGTACAAAGATGCATTACAACATTATGAACAAAATAACTAGCAAGCAGAGCTGCAGCGTGAAACAGTCAGAGAAACATGTGTTTGACCGACAGCAGAGCAGGACCCTGAACGCACCACCAACAGGAAGTGAAAATAAAAACAAAACTCCAGAGAAACAGATAAATAGTCTTTTATTTTGAGCTCCTATCAGACAGGAAACAGCAGCCAAATGTGGTCTAACTGACGCAGCTGGCTGTCAATCATCTGTATACATACACACACACACAATCACACACACACACACACACACACACACAGGGTTTATATAACTGAGGAACACACAACAGCTACAGTCTCTGAGCAGACAGACTGGTGTGATGTGTGTCAGACAGACAGGTGTGATGTGTGTGTTCAGGTGTGTGTGTGTGCTGCTGTGTGTGAGTGTGTGTGTGTGTCTGAACCTGCAGGATGAAGCTGTGATGTTCAGTGGACCGACAGGAAGTCTGTTTGGATTCTCTGTTGATTTTCACACCTTCAACAACAAGTAAGAAACCCTAAATTAACATTAAATTAACTCCTGGCTAAAGCTGAACTAAACACACCAGTGACATGTGGGTTAACTAACTTAACTTAAACACTTAACTAACCACTTAACTCACGTATTAACTGAAACTGTTTCTAACCCTTTAATCCCACATTTAACCTGCTTTATGTATCACCTGATTAATTAATTATTGAGGTATTTAATTAATACCTCAATCAACCCCTTCACTCATCATGTCAGGTTCATTTATGTTGGTTAAAGGACCAGTTCCCAGTGTTCCCAGTGTTTCCAGTGTGTTAAACCAGCAGTCAGGTGTCTGTAATCATTCCTCCTGTTCATACTGGATATTAAAAGATCCTTCAAATGTGCTTTCAATGTAAGTGATGGAGGCTAAAATCCACAGTGTGTCCACACAGTCATTTAAAAGTCTGTGTGAAGCTTCTATTCAGCTTCATCAGTCTGAGTTAGTCATATCAAGTGGATATCTGACACATTTACAGTCTTTTTAGCATCAAATTCCCTCTTTGTGTTTCCTCGGACAGTGTTTCCCTGTTGAGCTGCAGGTGGAAGTATAGTAACAAAAAGAAGAACTTTGGCACTAAAAAGACTGTAACGTTGAAAGATATCTACTTGATTTGACTCATTTGGACGCTGAAGCTTCATATTAGCTTCAGATAAACTTTAAATACATTTTTGCACAGAAGGAGGACTGTGGATTTCGTCCCCCATCATTTCCATTGTAAGGTCATTATGAAGGGATCTTCTAATGGTCAGTATGAACAGGAGGAATGATTACAGCAAGAATAACAGCTTTAATGCTCATTTGGGCTCCTGACTGTTGGTTTAAGACACTTGAAACCACACTTAACCTGCCTTGCTAACAAAAAAAGATATTTCTGGGGTCCTTGAGGAAGAAGGTCTGAGGGTCCTTAGAGGAGTTCTGGGGTGTCTGAATAAGACATTGTCAGGTCTTTGAAGAAGTGTTGGGCTACTAAAAGAAGTTTAAAGGTCCTTCGAGAGAACTGCTGAGCTATTCAAAGAAGTTCCAGCATCTTAGAAGAAGCATTTTAAGAACGACCATGGGGTCCTTGAAGAACTTCTGGGGATCTTTCAAAAAGGTTTGAGGTCTTTGATGCAGACTTGATGAAGACGCCTTTGGGTTCTAAAGGAAGTTCAAACATCCTTCAAGAAAAAGTCCTGCAAGAGAACATTCTGGGGTACTAAAAGAAACAGTATGGGGCCTCTGAAAAAGAAGTCCTTGAAGAAGATCTGGCGTCCTTGAAGAAGATCTGGGGTGTCATGTACAAGAAGTTCTGTAAAGAAAAGAACTTTAGGTCCTTTAAGAAGCTCTAGAATCCTGGAAGAATAGGTCTTAAGGTGCTGGAAGAAGTTCTCAGTTCCTTAAAGAGGACATTCTGGGATCCTAAAAGATGTCCCGAGGTCCTTGAAGAAGAAGTTTTTGGGTCCTAGATGAGGTTCTCGGGGTCATGGTACAAAACTTTTTTGAGGTACTTGAAGAACTTCTGAGATTCTTGAAGAAGTTCGTGAGGTCCTTGAACAGTCTCAAGAGTAAACCCACATTAGCAACACTAAGATGTGAGTTTCTGTGTCTGCAGGTCCTTTGTTGTTATTGGAGCTCCTAAAGCCAACACCAGCCAATCAGGTGTGATGGAGGGAGGGGGCGTGTTTCTCTGCCCCTGGTCACCTGCAGGCGGGACCTGTAACATCATCAAGTTTGACGTGAGAGGTGAGCTTCTGATCTCTCTACTTCTTCACTGATTTGTTTCAGGAGGACATGTCTTCCAATCAGATCACTGATGTGATATTTAGACTGACGTGTCGTACCTGTCACAGGTGACGAGGTCTACAGCAGAGATGATCTGTTCTTCCAAACCTTCAAGAGTCAGCAGTGGTTTGGAGCTTCGGTGCGATCAATCAGCAACACACACTTACTGGTGAGTGAGCTGGTGGTTGAGTAGCTGGTCAATAGTGGAAAATAATATTCTAGAGTTCCCAGTATTCCCAGTAATAATATTGGAAAGTAATCCTTTCTTGCCAGACGTATTGCTTTGTTATAGACAGTCATTGCGTCTTTGTGAACTGTGAGTCTAGTTTTCCTCCATTTTCTTTCAGCTGCCCAACAGATTCTCTTGATCTCATTAACAGGAGGAGATTCTATCAGTCCACCTCTTTTAATTTTTAGTGGAGCAACAGTATTTAAAGCAGATGGTGATGCATTATTGAAAGTTTCAACCATGTCATTTAAAGAACAGTCACAGCTGTGTGACTCAACGGATCTCATCATAGTAGAAAATACTGTTTCAGCTTCGTCATCTAAGAATCTCTTTTAAACCAAAAATTCCCTTTTTGTCTTTGTTAAGGTTATGTTGGCATCAAATATGCACATTAATGATCAGAAATAGGTAATTCAAATACTGATACATTATCAATGTTTAACCCTTTTGTTATTACTAAATCTAAGTGTTACCATGGTGATGATTGGCTTCATTTACATGTTGGGTAAATTCATAAGCTCCACAGCTTTGGAGTCACTCCTCTTATTAATATGAATGTTCAGGATGAACCATCATATCTGGAGACACCAAGTGAGATCAGCTCTGAGAATTCCTGTAGGAATAGTGATGAATATCCTGGTGGTCGATATAATTTAATGATGCAGACATACAGTGGGACGAGATTCAAGGCATCTCAGAGACTGTAAAGCTTCACCTACTATGTACTTTAAGGCTAAATGGGAGAAGGAAGGGGGAATAGCTTAGCATATGCAAAACACAACTCACACTTCATTACAACTAAAATAAAGAGTAAACAAACTGGTTCATGTTGGTGGATATATGGGGATACAGACGCAAACCAGACATTTTTGGGAATGTCATAAATTACACTAATTTTGGGAAAACATGCATGTTACAATTAAAGACATTCTAGGATAAGCAAAATTATATGTACCTTGGAAGTATAGAGTGAGAAAAAATGTTTAGTTAATAAATGGAAGAAATGGATGATTTATGACAGTGGAAAATGCTTATGGACTAAGTGACATATAAATTTGAGGATACTGGATGTATATACACTGATAAAAGTCATAAGTTAACATCCACAGTACTTTTGGTAAATATTTTAAAAAAGAGAAATCTACAGATATCTATATATGAACATTAAATTCATAAACGGTCCCATGATGCAGCTTAAAAACCAGTCGTCTGCTCACCTGTCAGGCGTGTGCGCCGCTCTTCCATTTGAACGTTCAGAGGCGAGGGGCGGAGTCAGGGAAGACACCTGTAGGGAACTGCCTCCTATTGGACCAGAGCACTGGAAGCTCCACCTACTTCTCCCCCTGCAGAGGGATCATGATGGAGGAAGACTACAAAAGGATGAATAACAGTAAGACACAAAGAGAGGAAGACAGTACAACCTGTCTGTCTGTCTGTCTCCAGCTCTCATCTCTGTCTCTCTCTTGTTGCCTAGGAAACGACCAGCGCTACTGTGAGGTTGGCTTCAGCTCTGACATCACCAAGGTGAGTCACACCTGCAGGTGCTTGGTCAGCAGCAGGTTAGGTGACGTTAACGCTGTATAAGGTGACACTAACGGTGTCTGTGTGGTTGTAGGACGGTCGGCTGCTGCTTGGAGCTCCAGGAAGCTTTTACTTTCAGGGTGAGTGGAGACACTTGCTGGTCACAAACACCCGTTACACCTGACTCAATGTGTGATGTTATGATGTCACAAAGGTTACCACCGTGCTGATTTCAGGTCAGGTCATCACGGTGGCTGTGAGTGACGTCATAAACAGTGGGCGGAGCAATTATACTTATGTGGCTGGCATAAGCCAATCAAATGAGAGGGAAGCATATGACGTTTATCATGGTGAGTAGAGCTTCTATTCTTAAAGGTAAACCTGTGCTGACTCGCACTTCTTTCAATTGTTACTACATTTCCCAGGATTCCTTTGGATTCAGAACTGTGTTTCTCTAAGAGACACAGTGAGATTATCTGACACAAACCAAAGCACAGATGCTTTTTTAAAAATTTATCAGTTGACACAATGAACTTCCCCACATTCATTCTGCTAACTAGCTACCATTAGCACATTGCAGAGTTAGCCTGAAGAAACAAACTGAAGCTAGTCAGCTGCTCTGTTGGTTGTTGGTTCATCTTACAGAATATTTCAAACACACACAACAACAAACAATGGACAATGAGGTTCTGTTTTCTAATGACTGCAGTTCTGTGTATGTGTATCTGTCAGGTTACTCAGTGGCCAGTGGTCTGCTGACTGGAGACTCCATCCCAGGTTAATATGATATGATATGATATGATATGATATGATATGATATGATATGATATGATATGATATGATATGATATGATATGATCAATAACTGTGTGTTTGTTTTTCAGATTATCTGGTTGGTGTTCCAAATGACAGAAACACAGCAGGATCAGTAAGGATCTTTGGTTTTTATCCTTACCTTTGCATTTTAATTTGTGTGTTGATTAGGTATTAGGTGTATTTTATGTATCATGGCTGCACACAATGGTTAAGTAATCAATGCCATGACTGTGCTATGTTTGTCTTATTTGTCCATTGCACAAATGAGGTTCCTCATGGAAAATAAAGTCAATAAACTGTAGATGTTTTAATAGTTGAGATCGTTGTGGTTGTTTGGTATTTGACTCCCTGAAGCGTGTCATTACACTTGGCGTCTGATTACTGATTGTTGTCTCATCAGAATATGAAAGAGGAAGCTGGAGGCTGTGATTGTTGCAATGAGCATAGTTGAATTCTTGCTCTTCTTATGTTTGATTTTCCAGTGGAGTTCTGTATTGAGGCTGGAGTCAGAGAGGATTCTCATTTTAGGAGTTTGTTCTATCTTTCTCGGCAAGAGTGTCAAATTTAGAGCAAATAAGGTGAAACAATTTCCACATGGTCTGTCAGTAGCTGTTCTGGAACTTTTGATCATATCATTTGATCAGCCCAGCCTGTCCTCACAAGAAAAATGACACTAAAATTCAGGCCAACAAACACAACTTATAGTTAAGTTTACACCATCTAGCGGCCGATGTAATTATGACCTGGGGAAGTGACACTGTTCAGGTGACATCAATATAAGGTGACTTTCTTATTGGGAAGAGGTGGGTAGGGAGGATGGCTTCATGGTTAGCAAGATGGCAAAAAGGCAAAAAGTTTGCCTCTGTGGCTCAGCTGTGTTTTTCCCCAAAAGAAGGAATATATCTCACTGGTGTTTTTCACCACGAGTCACCATGGCTCAGTTGTCCAAACCATGATCTTTCCCTAAACATAACCAAGTGGTTTTTGTGCTTAAACCTAATCAGACCTTTAGATCTGCTCTGTGGTTTAGATACACCTATAGACCTGTTCTGTGGTTTAGATAGACCTTTAGACCTGTTCTGTGGTTTAGATAGACCTATAGACCTGTTCTGTGGTTTAGATAGACCTTTAGACCTATTCTGTGGTTTAGATAGACCTTTAGACCTGTTCTGTGGTTTAGATAGACCTATAGACCTGTTCTGTGGTTTGGATAGACCTATAGACCTGTTCTGTGGCTTAGATAGACCTATAGACCTGTTCTGTGGTTTAGATAGACCTATAGACCTGTTCTGTGGCTTAGATAGACCTATAGACCTGTTCTGTGGTTTAGATAGACCTATAGACCTGTTCTGTGGTTTGGATAGACCTATAGACCTGTTCTGTGGTTTGGATAGACCTATAGACCTGTTCTGTGGCTTAGATAGACCTATAGACCTGTTCTGTGGTTTAGATATACCTATAGACCTGTTCTGTGGTTTAGATAGACCTATAGACCTGTTCTTGTGCTTGTGTATTGTGCTCTCTTCTCACTGGTTAACTGTGTGTTAACAGGTGAAGATCTACGACGGCAGGCGCAGAGGATCACTGACAGTTTCCCACAGCTTCCAGGGAGCTCAGGTGAGAGCATGATGTCATAAAAACTTAAACGACATCATATCTGTTTGTTACCTTCACCTGTGGTCTGTCTTTCTCCTGCAGGTGGCGTCATACTTTGGACACAGTGTGGCTGTGGCAGACATCAACAGTGATGGGTGAGGAGACACAAATAAATTCTGCAGTAGAGTTTGTCTTATTGGAGCTCAGTGTTTTAGTGTTTCTCAGTGTTTTTGCTTGTTTCTGTTTGGTATAAAAGTAAAACCTCTCTGTAGTTTAGATGATGTGCTGATTGGAGCTCCTCTCTACATGGACAGAGTGAAAGAGCAGCTACAGGAACGAGGACAGGTCTGGAATATTACCTTGTTTTCACCCACTGTCATTTCGCCCAAATGTGTTTTTATTTTCATTTTGTTGTCTTTTCTGTGCAGATTCCAGCATGAATAAGTAACACGGTTTATTTATGATGATCCTTTGTGTTTTTGTTCAGTCACTTGTGAAAAGATGTATTCCTGTTAGATCTGGCAACCTGACTCCAGTTGTGATCTACATGCTCAGTGTGCTGTCCACCATTTACTTAGCTGATCAGTTTGTGCTTCTTATGACTGTTGGGAGTAATAATATATCCAGTCTGAAGCAGTCTCCACTGGTCTTAACTAGTTTCAACTAACCAGTCTCAACTATTCTCTTGTCAGAAGAAGTCCCAGCTGGTCTAAACCAGTCTTAACTCATCTGAACCAGTTTAAAACAGTCTTCATAACCTCTTCTTACAGAGGTGTCAAATTTACAGTACTCACATCATCAGTGTTTTTTATGATTTATCAGATTATTTTATGTTTGATTCTGAAACATATTATTTTATTTGTCGCACATTGTAATTATTATACATGTATAACGTTGTAAAAGCGTTTCAGTGCTGTTCTTATTGTTCCAGGTGGTTGTGTACCTGCAGAGAAGACACACCTCCTTCCTTTCCCATCCTGACCAATCACTAATTGGCCTCTCCCTGTATGGGCGGTTTGGCTCCGCCCTCGCTGTGCTGGGTGACCTGGACATGGACGGTTACCAAGGTAACCATTGACAACACCTCCATATTTTAGAAAATGTTCCGCTGAGATTCTTCCTCAACATGATGGACAATGTGCTAGCTGTTCCTAGCTTATCATGCTAATTGCTGACAGTTAGAGTTGTTAGCTAATGCAGCTAACAGCTAACTCTGCCAGTAAAACAAAGAACAAACAAAACTCACCAAACTCTCAGGAACCAATCAGATATGACCTGCTCTCTCTTTTCAGACATCGCTGTTGGTGCTCCCTGGTCAGGTGACAGTGGGCAGGGTCAGGTGTTTGTCTACCTGGGCAACAAGAACGGTCTGTCAACCATGCCCTCCCAGGTGATTGACAGCCCATTGCCTAGCAGCAGGACAGCGTTCGGCTTTACACTGAGGGGCGGGGCTGACATTGATGGGAACGGATACCCAGGTGTGCTCTGAGAGGCTTTTTTTCATATTACTGTATATCAATTATCCATAATAAATGATCAATAATCCTCTCTGTGTGTCTGCAGACCTGCTGGTTGGAGCGTGGAGTGCAGACCGAGCTTTTGTTTACAGGTGAGACGTCATCAAATCTACAGAGAACATCTGGTTCAAAACGTGTACATGTGATCTTGTCACTGATCACATACTGTATATTGATATATTAATCAGTTTTGACCAGTTAAACAAAGTGTGATTTATGTTTTATTTGAATCACTTTTTAAGAGGTAAAATTATTCATTAAATCATTGGAAAAAAGCAAATATTAGTCAGACAATATTAATATAATTTTGTGTAGCAGAAATGTTCCTTCTTTGCTCCTTTCCTTGTATTCGTGATGCGACCCCACAGGTGTATTATGTGACAGTCTGTGGGGGTCCTGATCCGCTGGTTGGGAACCACTGACCCATGTATCTGATAAAGGACTGATGGGATGAACAAACAGACTGTTTTCCAGCTGTTTTCTGTCAGTCATGTGATGACATTGTAAGTTTGCATGACACTAGTGTGTTTGTGTGTTCAGGTCACAGGCGGTGATCCGGTCCAGAGTTTATGTCTCTCTGCTGCCAGACTTCCTGAATCCAGACGTCAAACTGTGTCATCGAGAAAACACACTTGTGTCCTGGTAACTAACTAACAATGAACTTACTGATTATCAAAATAATAAAAAAAGGAAAGACTACATCACAAAAACCTACTTGTTGACTTAAAATACAAAAAGTGAATATTCTGAAAGTTCTTGAAAGAGCTCTGTATTCTCAAGATATGTTACAGTGGTTCTTGAGGGAGTTTTAGGGTTTTCAACAAGGATTCTTTGGTAGATCGGAGGATCCTTAAAGGTGCAACATACAACATTCAGCCACTAGATTTCAGCAAACCAGCTATTTGCTATGTAAAGATTTAGTGGAGTAATGGTGTCCTGAGCAGAGAGTGAAGTCAAACTCCCTCTGCGTGTGTTGTTGGGCATCAATCATGTGGTCAGACAAAGGAAGGCCTACTTGTAAACTCTGAAGCCACGTTTGTCCCTTTAACCCCTGAAACAAAGGAGCAGCGCCAAAATGCTGCTCTCACAGACTCCATCTCCCAGCCTGCCCCGGCAGCTCACACCTCGGTGTGAAATCTGGAAGAACCCCAAACTCTTAACTCTCATTGGCAGAGATGCTCCAACACCAGGGGAAGACACAGCGACACAGCTGTGATGTCACCACAGCTTTAAGAAGTGGCAGAACAGAGACACCGTTGCCTTTCCAATGTTACTGCAACAGAGAAAACTCTGCTTCCTCCGTGAGCCAGTTTACTAAAAGAGATAACCCCATGCACGTGTAATTCCCCTCGCCGAGTTTGAAGAGCCTCCCCTTGCTGGACGAGCTGAGACCTCGCCACGTGTTCGTCCAAATAAGATCTCTGTATCCAAGAGACAGACCGCTGCTGCAGCCCTGCGCTCTCGCTGCCTGCAGAAGGAAGAAAGGATTTCTTCACAGAGATGAAGGACAGCGTCCGTGCCCCGCTCGTCTTTAACTTAGTCAGCTCTGCTGTTTTCACCAGCAACGAGGATCAGCTGCCATCAAATCCGCAGACAGAGTGTGAAAACAGCCCCGTCAGCCTCCGAGCTGAGGAATGGAGCCAGACCCAAAAGACAGACTTTTACACACCCTACTCGCTTTCTGAAGGGACACAGGTAAGCCTAAGTCTGGGCAGAGAGTATGAAATTGTGTGTTACTTTCAGCTTTATTGCTGTTGTATGTTGTGAACTGACGGACTGCTCTGAGGAGTATTTGAAGTCTGCTTCCTGTTTAGATGTGTTCACCATGCTAGACTGTTTTTGTGTTTGTCCCACTCGGGACTGCTGTGTTTGTGCCACCACGAGTGAGAAAGTAAGTTGCTTTGTCGATTGACAAATCAGACAGCATGCATTACAGACTGCTGTCTGTACGCTCACTCTCTGTGGACAAAGCAACCGCTGCTCTCCCCCACGGTCCCAGGACTTCACCATGTGTTTCTCCTCCTTTCTTTCTCTCTCTCGTTACTAACACTCACACACACCCACATACACAACACTCGCACACTTTTACACATCTGGTGGACAGATAACGTGGAACACAGCGACGCTCTGCCCCTTGTCATTTATCATCAGACGTGTAATTTGGGCGACTTGGGCGAGTATAGAGCACAGAGATGCCAGTCTGCAGCATCTCGCTATTGTTCTAACGAATATCTAAAGGTACTGCGGTCACATCCACCATTTGGTCCTCATGTGACATCATCTCCGTCCGACTGACGTCCGCCATTCTTGAGATCACGTGACATCATCTCATGAGATCACATCCGCCATCTTGCCCACAAACACACAGACATATTAGCATTCTAGGTTAACTCTTTTATGAGACTATCTCACTGTCTGGTTATTGGTCCCAGTTTCCAGGTGTTGCCCAGTTATTATTCATCAATATTAATAATTTTATTTATTTTAATAATTAATATATCGGTTCAGGGGCCACTTTCTTTTTTCCCCCCAACTTTATTGAGTAAATGATGCGCACATTTGTTTTGGTCTGAGACGCTGGTGTTCTAGTGCGACATCTAGTGGTGCTGAATGTTGTATACTGCACCTTTAAAAACTGTCTGAAGTTGCAGGTTTTGGGGGTTTTAAGGTCCTTAAAGAGATTCCAGGATCCTTGAAAAACTCTTGGGGTATTTAAAGGGCAGGTTCACAATTTTTCAAGTGTGTCTTAAAACAACAGTCAGGAGCCCAAATTCCCTCTTTGTGTTTCCTCGGACAGTGTTTCCCTGTTGAGCTGCAGGTGGAAGTATAGTAACAAAAAGAGGAACTTTGGCACTAAAAAGACTGTAACGTTGAAAGATATCTACTTGATTTGACTCATTTGGACGCTGAAGCTTCATATTAGCTTCAGACTGTGGATTTTGTCCTCCATCACTTCCATTGTAAGGTCATTATGAAGGGATCTTCTAATGGTCAGTATGAACAGGAGGAATGATTACAGCAAGAAAAACAGGTTTAATGTTCATTTGGACTCCTGAAGGTTGTTTTAAGACACACTTGAAAAACTGTGAACTTGTCCTTTAAACAGGTTTTAAGGAGTGGATCCAGAATGCATCAGAGGGTCTCTGGGTTAAAGATTCCAGCTGAAAGTTGATGTAGAGTCTGGTGTCATCTGCATATTGACAAATGTTAATATTGTGTTGTTTTAAAAAGATTACAATAAAATGTTTTAATTAAATAAAATTCAGAACAGATGTTCTCTCTCTCATTAGTTTTGTAATCCAGATGTGTGTCTATGTGTCCGGCCACAGGATTCCTCAGCAGACAGGTAATCTCTTTGTACAGCTGAACACAATCATCTATGCAGAATTTCTTTGATGGTGACGTCATTTTTCTATCTGTCTGCTAATTGGCTGAGGCAGTACTGGGGATGGAGCTACAGCTGGACAGAATGAAGCAGCCAATGGCAAAACGGACCCTGCTGCTGTCAACCAATCAGCCACAGGAGACAATGAAGCTGATTGTACAATGGGAGGTGGGCGTGGCCTGTGTCAATCGGACCGCCTACCTGAGGGTGAGTCACCCACTTTGGATGTTATCACTTGATTGAATGGGCGTTATCAGTGGTTATCAGCCTCATAGATGTGGTTTAGAAGGGGCCTGCTACACCTGCTGTAGGTGCATATCGACAGATCGGAATAGGACCATGACACCCACGAGTAAGTAAATAAAAGTAAGTAAAATTTTATTTATATAGCACCTTTTTTTAACACAGGTTACAAAGTGCTTTATAGTGACATTGGGACACAAAGAAAATAGGACACAAAAACCATGAAAGACACGTTCAAGAACACAGCAAGCATACAGTCATCACCCGGAGCACACACTTGAATTTATGAAATGTTATGAGAAAGTCATTCTAAAAAAGGAGGTTTTTAGGTGTTTTTTGAAACAGTCAACAGATTCAGCTGATCTGATGGAAGTGGGGAGATTGTTCCAAAGTCTGGTTGCCAGGGCAGCAAAAGCACAGTCACCTTTGGTTTTTAGTTTGGCACGTGGTACGGCCAACAGGTTTTGGTTGGAAGACCTAAGTGACCGCATGGTGGTATACGGGCTTAGTAGCTCGGATACATATGCAGGAGCTAAACCGTGTAAGGCCTTATAAGTGATTAAGAGAATCTTGAAATCAATCCTGAACTTCACTGGCAGCCGATGCAATGAGGCTAAAACAGGGTGATGTTGGATCTATGGCCAGTCCTACTTAATAGCCTCGCTGCTGTGTTTTGTACAAGCTGAAGACGTGACAGGTCAGCTCGGCTAAGGCAAGTGAAAAGGGAGTTACAGTAATCGAGACAGGAATAAATGAAGGCATGAATGATATGCTCTAGGTCCGAGGCTGACAGTAATGGTCTGATTTTTGCAATGTTCCTGAGTTGAAAACATGCTGTTCAAATTTCAATTTAGGGTCAAATATAACGCCAAGATTCCTGCATTAGTTTTGGCATAGGGGGCAAGTGAGCCAATATGCTGAATGATGCCTCTAGCAGTATTTTCAGGGCCAAAAATGAGAAGCTCAGTTTTGTCAGAATTTAACTGAAGACAGTTGACAGACATCTAGTCCTTTATCACAGCTAAACAGCTGTGGAGAGTGTTTAGGTTGCTAAAATCATCTGGTTTTACAGAAAAATATAGCTGAGTGTCATCTGCATAGCAATGATAGGATGTACAGCCAAGGCGACTGATTATCTGTCCAGCATATACAAAGAGAAAAGAACTGGACCAAGGATCGACCCCTGGGGTACCCCATATAGCAGCGGAGTGGATGAGGACACATCGTTACCCACAGAGACAGAAAAACCTCTATTTGACAAATATGACATAAACCATTCTAGAGCTTTCCCTGAGATACCAACACATGTATTTAGTCGATTAATGATGATGGAGTGATCAATGGTGTCAAAGACAGCGCTCAAGTCAAGATGGAGAGTTCCCCCTTATCAGCCTGCATGAGGATGTCATTCATTACTCGTAACAGAGCAGTTTCAGTGGTTTTCACGAAAACCAGATTAAAATTTAACAAAGATAATATTTCTTTCCACAACTTGAAGAAGATGCTCAGCAACAACTTTTCCCAGTATTTTGGAAATGAAAGGTGGGTCTGAAATTGTTTAAAACAGCTGGATCTAGGCCAGGTTTTTTTTAGAAGTGGCTGGACACTGGCTGTCTTAAACTGATCAGGGACATAACCAGAGGTGAGGGACATGTTTATTATAGTGAGTACAGCAGGGCCAATGACAGGAAGGACCTCCGACAAGAAGGGGAAAGATATCAAGATTGCAGGAGGACAGGCTTAGATGAGAAATTGTCTCTATAAGGTTTTGCATGGTAATTGGGGCAAAATGGGTCAGTAAGAGTAGGTGATATGCTGCTACTTCCCATGATGCACTGAGCTCCTCTCTCCTCCTCTCCAACTATACGCATTCATGTACCATCAATGCATGTCACTAACTTGGCTTCTTCCCCGGAGTTTTTGTGCTTTCTCGTCTCACAGGATGAGGGACATGGACTACCCGGTTATGGATGGCAGGAACCACGGCTGCAGGACGCCGTGGTGGCGTGGGCCTGTGGCTGTCCTGCCTTGACAGCCACTCCTGCTGTTATTGTTACTAGTTTTATTTCTATTATTATTATCGTTGTTATTGTTATTATTGTCCTTCTTTCTCTCTTGGGGAGTTTTTCCTGCTGCTGATGGAGGAATGTTGGGTCTCTGTAGATTAAAGAGTTCGGTCTCAACCTGCTCTATGTGGAAAGTGTCCTGAGATAACTTTTGTTATGACTTGGTGCTTTATAAATAAATTGTGTTGAAAACTGAATTACGTTACGTTATGTTACAAAATAATGATGTTTTATGATGTGACAATGCCGTGGTTCAGGTCTGGTTAGGGAAAGATCATGATTTGGGTTAAAATGATCACTTGAAACATGGTTAAACATGGCAACCATGACAGCTGCTAGATGGCGTCTGTAACTCAAAGGTGACCTCCACCTTGCTACAGGTGTAGCAGGCACATCTATGAGGCTGATAACACTGATAACACTGATAACACTGATAACGCCCAATCAATCGATTGATAACGTCTGAAGCAGGTGAGTGAATGAAGGAATAAAAATACACACACACAATCGAGCAGAGTCACATCTGTGTGTGTGTGTGTGTGTGTGTGTGTGTGTGTGTGTGTGTGTGTGTGTGTGTGTGTGTGTGCACGCAGTCTGAAGAGGAAGTTCGGGATAAATTGAGTCCGATCTTCATCAATGTCAACATCAGTCTCCTCAACACTACCCAGCATGCTTTGCTGCACGGGCAAACACACGCAGCTGCTCAGGTGAGTCTGACACACGTTAAACACTTTTATTTAATCCACCAATGACCTCACAAGTACAGAGGATTCGTGTGTGTGTGTGTGTGTGTGTGTGTGTGTGCGTGTGCGTGTGCGTGTGCGTGTGTGTGTGCGTGTGTGTGTGTGTGTAGACCAGGATCATTCTGGACTGTGGTGCAGACAACGTGTGTATTCCCGACCTGAGGCTGAGCGCTGAGCCGTGAGTGAACAACACACACAACTACAGATTCCCTCGTCTCAGGGTTAGTGGCCAGTAAATAAGGGTCCTTACAAATATAGAAGTAAAGCTGTGTGTGTGTGTGTGTGTGTGTGTGTGTGTGTGTGTGTGTGTGTGTGTGTGTGTGTGTAGCTTGTCAGACAGTGTGTTGGTCGGTGAGGATCAGTCGGTGGTGTTGTCGGTGTCGGGGGAGAACCATGGTGAGGGTGCGTATGAGACTGAGCTGGTGGTCCAAATCCCCGAACACACACACTTCCAAAGCAGTCAGGTAACACACACACACACACACACATACACACACACACACTCACACACACACTCACACACACACACACACACACACACATACACACACACACACTCACACACACACTCACACACACACACACACACACACACACACACACACACTTCCAAAGCAGTCAGGTAACACACACACACACACACACATACACACACACACACTCACACACACACTCACACACACACACACACACTCACACACACACTCACACACACACACACACACACACACACACACACACTCACACACACACACACACACACACACTCACACACACACACACACACACACACACTCACACACACACTCACACACACACTCACACACTCACACACACACACACACTCACACACACACTCACACACACACACACACACACACACACACACACACACACACACACTCACACACACACACACACACTCACACACACACTCACACACACACACACACACACACACACTCACACACACACTCACACACTCACACACACACTCACACACACACACACACACACACAGTTAACATACAGCTTCCTGTCTGCAGGGTGTGAACAGGCTGGTGTGTGTTCAGAGGAAGGAGAACCAGACTGTCGTCGTGACCTGTGACCTCGGAAACCCCATGAGACAAGGACACAAAGTAACACCCACGTGCACACACACACACACACACACACACACACACACACACACACACACACACAGTTTGGTAAACGGTTAAATGTCTATATTTGATTTGTTGGAAAGTAACAGTTGATAGTTCTGACATATTTAACAGGTTTTAATACAGTAAATATGTTTCAACAGGATATAAAACAGTAATTAAAGCTGCAGTGTGGGACTTCTGTCTCCACCTCTGACAGTGACAGTAATTACAAAAACACTGTTGACATGTGCTCACGTCATAGGCTCCTCCGCAGCCTGCTCTGTCGCTACTGTTGTGGCTATAAAACGGTGTATAAATTGTTTTGAGTGTTACGTAACCGACAGGCAACGACTCGTTTCACTATCAGAATTTGATCCATTCGGTCCGCTGTTTTGAAAGTCTAGAAGAGCCGAACGATTCAATTATTTTATCCTCATTCAAGTTAGCAGAGAGCTAGCCGGAAGTTAGCTGCTTGGCTCAGTATGAGTCATCCGAACAGCGCAGGAACGTCAAACCCGACACCAGATTACAAACTCTGCATGCTGTGAAACACTGAGAGATTGATCTGGTGCTGATGGTTTAATCCACATCGTGTGAACTCGTTTGGCTTGAATGTAACTGATGTTCATTTATGTGTAAAAGTTCCACTGCAGAGTAAATTTCACTGAATCTTTTTCATGTGGTAACGTTGAAACGTGCGTCTGTAGCTGCAGACTCGTCTGGTGTTCAGCGTCGGCCGTCTGGAGGAGGTGGAGTCTCACATCACCTTCAACCTCAGGATCAGGAGGTACGAACTGTCTCCCTCTCTACCCGTCTGTCTCTCTGTGACTAAAATCCTGTTTGATGCCTGACCTGTCTCTCTCTCTGCCCGTCCACCTGTCTCTCTCTCTCTCTGCCCGTCCACCTGTCTCTCTCTCTGCCCGTCCACCTGTCTGTCTCTCTCTCTGCCCGTCCACCTGTCTCTCTCTCTGCCCGTCCACCTGTCTGTCTCTCTCTCTGCCCGTCCACCTGTCTGTCTCTCTGCCCGTCCACCTGTCTCTCTCTCTCTCTGCCCGTCCACCTGTCTGTCTCTCTGCCCGTCCACCTGTCTCTCTCTCTCTCTGCCCGTCCACCTGTCTCTCTCTCTCTCTGCCCGTCCACCTGTCTGTCTCTCTCTCTGCCCGTCCACCTGTCTGTCTCTCTCTCTGCCCGTCCACCTGTCTGTCTCTCTCTCTGCCCGTCCACCTGTCTCTCTCTCTCTCTGCCCGTCCACCTGTCTCTCTCTCTGCCCGTCCACCTGTCTGTCTCTCTCTCTGCCCGTCCACCTGTCTGTCTCTCTGCCCGTCCACCTGTCTCTCTCTCTGCCCGTCCACCTGTCTCTCTCTCTGCCCGTCCACCTGTCTCTCTCTCTCTCTGCCCGTCCACCTGTCTCTCTCTCTGCCCGTCCACCTGTCTGTCTCTCTCTCTCTGCCCGTCCACCTGTCTGTCTCTCTCTCTGCCCGTCCACCTGTCTGTCTCTCTGCCCGTCCACCTGTCTGTCTCTCTCTCTCTGCCCGTCCACCTGTCTGTCTCTCTGCCCGTCCACCTGTCTCTCTCTCTGCTCGTCCACCTGTCTGTCTCTCTGCCCGTCCACCTGTCTCTCTCTCTGCCCGTCCACCTGTCTCTCTCTCTCTCTGCCCGTCCACCTGTCTGTCTCTCTGCTCGTCCACCTGTCTCTCTCTCTGCTCGTCCACCTGTCTGTCTCTCTCTCTGCCCGTCCACCTGTCTCTCTCTCTGCCCGTCCACCTGTCTCTCTCTCTCTCTGCCCGTCCACCTGTCTCTCTCTCTGCTCGTCCACCTGTCTGTCTCTCTCTCTGCCCGTCCACCTGTCTCTCTCTCTGCCCGTCCACCTGTCTCTCTCTCTCTCTGCCCGTCCACCTGTCTCTCTCTCTGCCCGTCCACCTGTCTGTCTCTCTCTCTGACTGTCCACCTGTCTGTCTCTCTCTCTGACTGTCCACCTGTCTGTCTCTCTCTCTGCCCGTCCACCTGTCTCTCTCTCTGCCCGTCCACCTGTCTGTCTCTCTCTCTGCCCGTCCACCTGTCTCTCTCTCTCTCTGCCCGTCCACCTGTCTGTCTCTCTGCTCGTCCACCTGTCTCTCTCTCTGCTCGTCCACCTGTCTGTCTCTCTCTCTGCCCGTCCACCTGTCTCTCTCTCTGCCCGTCCACCTGTCTCTCTCTCTCTCTGCCCGTCCACCTGTCTCTCTCTCTGCCCGTCCACCTGTCTGTCTCTCTCTCTCTCTGCCCGTCCACCTGTCTGTCTCTCTCTCTGACTGTCCACCTGTCTGTCTCTCTCTCTGACTGTCCACCTGTCTGTCTCTCTCTCTGCCCGTCCACCTGTCTCTCTCTCTGCCCGTCCACCTGTCTCTCTCTCTCTCTGCCCGTCCACCTGTCTGTCTCTCTCTCTCTGCCCGTCCACCTGTCTGTCTCTCTCTCTGCCCGTCCACCTGTCTGTCTCTCTCTCTGCCCGTCCACCTGTCTGTCTCTCTCGCTGCCCGTCCACCTGTCTGTCTCTCTCTCTGCCCGTCCACCTGTCTCTCTCTCTGCCCGTCCACCTGTCTCTCTCTCTGCCCGTCCACCTGTCTGTCTCTCTCTCTGCCCGTCCACCTGTCTCTCTCTCTGCCCGTCCACCTGTCTGTCTCTCTCTCTGACTGTCCACCTGTCTGTCTCTCTCTCTGCCCGTCCACCTGTCTCTCTCTCTCTCTGCCCGTCCACCTGTCTGTCTCTCTCGCTGCCCGTCCACCTGTCTGTCTCTCTCTCTCTGCCCGTCCACCTGTCTGTCTCTCTCTCTCTGCCCGTCCACCTGTCTGTCTCTCTCTCTGCCCGTCCACCTGTCTCTCTCTCTGCCCGTCCACCTGTCTCTCTCTCTGCCCGTCCACCTGTCTGTCTCTCTCTCTGCCCGTCCACCTGTCTCTCTCTCTGCCCGTCCACCTGTCTGTCTCGCTCTCTCTGCCCGTCCACCTGTCTGTCTCTCTCTTTCTGACTGTCCACCTGTCTCTCTCTCTGCCCGTCCACCTGTCTCTCTCTCTCTCTGCCCGTCCACCTGTCTGTCTCTCTCTCTCTGCCCGTCCACCTGTCTCTCTCTCTGCCCGTCCACCTGTCTGTCTCTCTCTCTCTGCCCGTCCACCTGTCTCTCTCTCTGCCCGTCCACCTGTCTGTCTCTCTGCCCGTCCACCTGTCTCTCTCTCTCTGCCCGTCCACCTGTCTGTCTCTCTCTCTGCCCGTCCACCTGTCTCTCTCTCTGCCCGTCCACCTGTCTCTCTCTCTGCCCGTCCACCTGTCTGTCTCGCTCTCTCTGCCCGTCCACCTGTCTGTCTCTCTCTTTCTGACTGTCCACCTGTCTCTCTCTCTGCCCGTCCACCTGTCTGTCTCTCTGCCCGTCCACCTGTCTGTCTCTCTCTGCCCGTCCACCTGTCTGTCTCTCTGCCCGTCCACCTGTCTCTCTCTCTCTGCCCGTCCACCTGTCTGTCTCTCTCTCTGCCCGTCCACCTGTCTCTCTCTCTGCCCGTCCACCTGTCTGTCTCTCAGTAAGAACTCAGTGAACTCCAGCAGTAACAAGGTCACAGTGAAGGTTCAGGTGAAAGCCGAGGCGACGCTGGAGATCAGAGGGTAAACAACAACAACAACAACAACAACAACAACAACAACAACACTTATCAATCTGTTTGATCACATCTACAGACTGATTGTGATCATGTGTGTTTTCAGAGGCTCCTCCCCTCCTGAAATCGTCCTGCCGCTCCCTGATTGGCAGCCTGCAATGCATCCTGGGAGTTTAGAGGAAGTGGGTCCACTGGTGGAGCATGTGTATGAGGTGAGACGGGTTCTGTGACCTCACAGGTCATGTGTATGAGGTGAGACGGGTTCTGTGACCTCACAGGTCATGTGTATGAGGTGAAATGGACCGAAACAACCACACAGAGTCCCTTTAGAGGAGGGGGTGGGCAAACAGTGGTCCCCTACCCAAATCTGGGTCTCCAGCAAAGACGTTTGGCTGTAAACAGATTTTCACTGTCAGAGTTTATATCAACAGTCATTTTTATCCAGATTTGTATTAATGTAAGTTTCTGTAATTCTGTTGTTCCTCAGTTACTGATGGATACAGTTTCAATTATCAATGATATTCTTGAATTAATTAATAGAAATAAAGAAATTAAATATTGGAAATACAGGCCTGAGTTTCCCCCCGTTGAACAATGATGCCTGCCTTAGAGGAGGTGGTCTCATTCCTAAACCAACCCTGGAGCGGTTCTCTGTGGTGGAACGTGATCCGACCTCGATCTGACCGACCACCGGGTGAACTCTGTGAGTTTGAGCTCCCATAGCCAGGAGCGCTTTGCATGCTGGGATGTTGATGAGTGAGTTTAATAGTGACTAACAGCGAGTAGCTAGCCAGAGACTTAATCCAGAGGCCTTTCTCGATACCAAATCCGCGAAGTTCTGACTAAAAGTTCGACTCGGGAGCACAATCCCGGTCCTATAAGCACAGGCGGAGCCCTCTACTGGACTCTATGGCTAATACTCCTCCCAGTCACCCAACTGGGCCTCTGTGGATCCAAGCGTAGGCTGGCGAACCACCGTTACAGGCGGCGCAAGAACTACAACAGGGTGGGAGGGGGCAGTGCTGATGTGATGCTGACTTTTCCTGAGTGTAACTCAGTTTCATCGGAGGTTTGTTTGTCTGGGGGGGGGGGCCTCGGGGCGGCCCCCGCTGCAGTGGTGGTGTGGTGGTGACTCTGTTGAGGTGGTGTTGGAGGTGGTTGAAGCAGCAGAGGCTGTTGGTGCGTTCTTCTCTCGGCCAATCAGGGTGTGACAACGCCCTTTTTCTGGGGTTTAAAAGAGGAGAGAAACTGGACACCCTGGTTTCTGATCTTTCCTCTGGTCTGTTTACGGTCTTCTTTACGTCTTTTGTCTTTCTGGTTTGAGGGAACCTGATGTGAGGTGGTTTCTCCAAGTGAATATTATTTGGTTTTTTAAATTTTTTCTTTGGCTTGGAGCTGGTTCTCAGGCTTCTTGCTGATTAGCTGGGTTCAGGGAGAATCAGCACCACCACAAGCTGCTTGGAGTGTCTCCGCCGAGGCATCTGACAGCGGTGGCGGCGGCGGTGGCGGCGGCGGTGGCGGCAGCGGTGGCGGAGGGCCAGATAGAGCCGTGAGTTCATCTTCGAAGCGGAGATCTATCTTGAGCTCTGGCTTGCTCTCGTCACAGCAGAGTGAGACGTCACATCATTGAAAATGTTCCCACCGCTTCTGGCGTAGATCTGGAGGAAGCGCTCAGCAGAATACGCAGGGCGGTGGCCGCATCACGCCGCTCTCTCGCCGACCGGGGCACGGCGGGCAGGAACACGCAGGAACCAGCGACTCCATCCCTGGAGAAGAGAGATCGGTGAGCTGATTCGCTGTTGCTGAAGAAAGAGGATGGCGAAGCAGCAGCGAGATGCTGCTTTTATAGGCTGCAGGACGCATCAGTAGGCGTATCCTGATAATAAAAATCCAAACCGTTAAATTTAATACAGACTGTCGATTAATTTGATTAATATGTGTATGTGTGTACATGTGGAGCTCCAGAGGCAGCGCTGCTGTTCTGTCCAGTAAAAACATGAAACTTCACTTTAACTTGAGACAAACTGATGTTGCAGCTGCAGTCGTTAGATTTCATCTGTGAGAAGAAGAAGGAATTAAATCACATATCAAGACGCTGCGGAGACGTTCATGTTCTCCCGGGATGACCACATGTTGACCGGCCGATCATCTCAGGAGTCGGGCTGCTAGCAGCTGAGATGAGCGGCTGGTCCAAACATCTCCCAACACATCCCAGCAGGTTTACAGACTGGCGTTACTGGGATAAACTGGCCACATGTTGGAATCTATATGTTACTTTCTCTCCTGAAAACATTAAAACTTAATAAAGTGACATATTAACAGTCCTGCAGTGAACATTAAAACAGATCTTAGCCATCACTGCCAGTAAGTGTGAAATGCATTCTGGGATACTTGGCTGTCAGATCCTGATGTATCCTCGATAAAACGGGGACACATACTGGGCTGGAGGTGGACTGTGAATTGGAACACAGACTGGGAACGGCTCAGGTCGGACCGGGGTCTGGCAGCGCAGAACATTATATTAGCCAAAGGAGCTACTTCCTGTTTTACGTTCTTACTCCCGCCTCAGACACGTCTGACCAATGAGAGGAGAGAACACTCTCACCTGTCTTGCTCTAATCTATTGATCCATGATTGATGATATTGATGATATTGATGATGTCGGTGTGTAGTTGAGGAACCAGGGTCCCAGTGCAGTGAACGCCCGGCTCACAGTGGACTTCCCGTCCACCTGGCGACATCACTTCCTGCTCTACATCATCTCCAACGCATCAGAGGAGTCCCTGAACTGCAGGACCATGAACGCATCGCAGATAGACCCCTTCAAGGTCCAAACCTGTCTGTCTCTCACCTGTCTGTCTCTAACCTGTCTGTCTCTCACCTGTCTGTCTCTCACCTGTCTGTCTGTCTCTCACCTGTCTGTCTCTCACCTGTCTGTCTGTCTCTCACCTGTCTGTCTGTCTCTCACCTGTCTGTCTCTCACCTGTCTGTCTCTAACCTGTCTGTCTGTCTCTCACCTGTCTGTCTCTAACCTGTCTGTCTCTCACCTGTCTGTCTGTCTCTCACCTGTCTGTCTCTCACCTGTCTGTCTGTCTCTCACCTGTCTGTCTCTCACCTGTCTGTCTGTCTCTCACCTGTCTGTCTCTCACCTGTCTGTCTCTCACCTGTCTGTCTGTCTCTCACCTGTCTGTCTCTAACCTGTCTGTCTCTCACCTGTCTGTCTGTCTCTCACCTGTCTGTCTCTCACCTGTCTGTCTCTAACCTGTCTGTCTGTCTCTCACCTGTCTGTCTCTCACCTGTCTGTCTCTAACCTGTCTGTCTGTCTCTAACCTGTCTGTCTCTCACCTGTCTGTCTGTCTCTCACCTGTCTGTCTCTAACCTGTCTGTCTCTCACCTGTCTGTCTGTCTCTCACCTGTCTGTCTCTCACCTGTCTGTCTCTAACCTGTCTGTCTCTCACCTGTCTGTCTCTCACCTGTCTGTCTCTAACCTGTCTGTCTCTAACCTGTCTGTGTCTCACCTGTCTGTCTCTAACCTGTCTGTCTGTCTCTCACCTGTCTGTCTCTCACCTGTCTGTCTCTAACCTGTCTGTCTGTCTCTCACCTGTCTGTCTCTCACCTGTCTGTCTCTAACCTGTCTGTCTGTCTCTCACCTGTCTGTCTGTCTCTAACCTGTCTGTCTCTCACCTGTCTGTCTCTCACCTGTCTGTCTGTCTCTCACCTGTCTGTCTCTAACCTGTCTGTCTGTCTCTCACCTGTCTGTCTGTCTCTAACCTGTCTGTCTCTAACCTGTCTGTCTCTAACCTGTCTGTCTGTCTCTCACCTGTCTGTCTCTCACCTGTCTGTCTGTCTCTCACCTGTCTGTCTCTAACCTGTCTGTCTCTAACCTGTCTGTGTCTCACCTGTCTGTCTCTAACCTGTCTGTCTGTCTCTCACCTGTCTGTCTCTCACCTGTCTGTCTCTAACCTGTCTGTCTGTCTCTCACCTGTCTGTCTCTAACCTGTCTGTCTGTCTCTCACCTGTCTGTCTCTAACCTGTCTGTCTGTCTCTCACCTGTCTGTCTCTCACCTGTCTGTCTGTCTCTAACCTGTCTGTCTCTAACCTGTCTGTCTGTCTCTCACCTGTCTGTCTGTCTCTAACCTGTCTGTCTCTAACCTGTCTGTCTCTAACCTGTCTGTCTGTCTCTCACCTGTCTGTCTGTCTCTCACCTGTCTGTCTCTAACCTGTCTGTCTCTAACCTGTCTGTCTGTCTCTCACCTGTCTGTCTCTAACCTGTCTGTCTGTCTCTCACCTGTCTGTCTCTCACCTGTCTGTCTGTCTGTCTCTCACCTGTCTGTCTCTCACCTGTCTGTCTCTCACCTGTCTGTCTGTCTCTCACCTGTCTGTCTCTAACCTGTCTGTCTCTAACCTGTCTGTCTGTCTCTAACCTGTCTGTCTGTCTCTCACCTGTCTGTCTCTAACCTGTCTGTCTCTAACCTGTCTGTCTCTCACCTGTCTGTCTCTAACCTGTCTGTCTCTCACCTGTCTGTCTCTAACCTGTCTGTCTGTCTCTAACCTGTCTGTCTCTCACCTGTCTGTCTCTAACCTGTCTGTCTCTCACCTGTCTATCTCTAACCTGTCTGTCTCTAACCTGTCTGTCTCTCACCTGTCTGTCTCTCACCTGTCTGTCTCTAACCTGTCTGTCTCTAACCTGTCTGTCTCTAACCTGTCTATCTCTAACCTGTCTGTCTCTAACCTGTCTGTCTCTCACCTGTCTGTCTCTAACCTGTCTGTCTCTCACCTGTCTATCTCTAACCTGTCTGTCTCTAACCTGTCTGTCTCTCACCTGTCTATCTCTAACCTGTCTGTCTCTAACCTGTCTGTCTCTCACCTGTCTGTCTGTCTGCAGCTGGCTGGTAACTCCTCCAGTGTTTCTGTAGTTTCTCAGTTGAATCAGCAGGAGGAGACAAACTCACACACACAGACTCAACATGTGGTAAATATATTATCTCTCTCTTTATATATATATATATAAATGTATATAAACGTAGCACAAAAAGTAAGGAAATATGTGTTTGGTAGATTATTTCTTTGTTGTAACGAAGCGTCTTGGTAATAAATCTTATATCGTTGGAAAGTCTGTTTATTTCCCTTTTAAATGGAGCCACATTTGTAAGGAACATGCATTTGTGGGACGAGCAGCAGAGCTGAGTATGTGGGTTGCGCCCATGAAAAATTTGCTAAATCTTCTCTGCCGATGCCAAACAGCTTATTCTGCCTGCGTGCTGACAGGGGGAGGAAACGGTCTTCTTGGGGTGTCGTCTTTTTGGGACGCCCACGTCACGGCCTGTCTCTGACATCCTGTCATATGGAGATGGTACTAGGGCTCACTCCAAATAATGCTGCAACTTGGTTTTTTGGAACACCAGCTTGAAGTTGCCCTATCGCACGGGCCCTATCTAGATCAGTCAAACGTGGCATGCTGATTCTGGGAGCAGACACCTACTGACCACTGTAGCAGGGCCCAAGCTCACAGGTGCTGCCTGGAGGCACCAGAAGCTCAAAACAAGAGTCAGTAGCAACAG
>NC_089533.1:65000-135000 GCF_963924715.1 Thunnus thynnus | reverse complement strand
CTTCTTCACTGGTGGTTCGGACTCTTCTTCACTGGTGGTTCGGACTCTTCTTCACTGGTGGTTCGGACTCTTCTTCACTGGTGGTTCGGACTCTTCTTCACTGGTGGTTCAGACTCTTCTTCACTGGTGGTTCAGACTCTTCTTCACTGGTAGTTCAGACTCTTCTTCACTGGTGGTTCGGACTCTTCTTCACTGGTGGTTCGGACTCTTCTTCACTGCTAGTTCAGACTCTTCTTCACTGGTGGTTCGGACTCTTCTTCACTGGTGGTTCAGACTCTTCTTCACTGCTAGTTCAGACTCTTCTTCACTGGTAGTTCGGACTCTTCTTCACTGGTGGTTCGGACTCTTCTTCACTGGTGGTTCGGACTCTTCTTCACTGGTGGTTCGGACTCTTCTTCACTGGTGGTTCGGACTCTTCTTCACTGGTGGTTCAGACTCTTCTTCACTGGTGGTTCAGACTCTTCTTCACTGGTAGTTCAGACTCTTCTTCACTGGTGGTTCAGACTCTTCTTCACTGGTGGTTCAGACTCTTCTTCACTGGTAGTTCAGACTCTTCTTCACTGGTAGTTCAGACTCTTCTTCACTGCTAGTTCAGACTCTTCTTCACTGGTAGTTCAGACTCTTCTTCACTGCTAGTTCAGACTCTTCTTCACTGGTGGTTCAGACTCTTCTTCACTGGTGGTTCGGACTCTTCTTCACTGGTAGTTCGGACTCTTCTTCACTGGTAGTTCGGACTCTTCTTCAATGGTAGTTCGGACTCTTCTTCACTGGTGGTTCGGACTCTTCTTCACTGGTGGTTCGGACTCTTCTTCACTGGTGGTTCGGACTCTTCTTCACTGGTGGTTCGGACTCTTCTTCACTGGTAGTTCGGACTCTTCTTCACTGGTGGTTCGGACTCTTCTTCACTGGTAGTTCGGACTCTTCTTCACTGGTGGTTCGGACTCTTCTTCACTGGTGGTTCGGACTCTTCTTCACTGGTGGTTCGGACTCTTCTTCACTGGTGGTTCGGACTCTTCTTCACTGGTGGTTCGGACTCTTCTTCACTGGTGGTTCAGACTCTTCTTCACTGGTAGTTCAGACTCTTCTTCACTGGTAGTTCGGACTCTTCTTCACTGGTAGTTCGGACTCTTCTTCACTGGTGGTTCGGACTCTTCTTCAATGGTAGTTCGGACTCTTCTTCAATGGTAGTTCGGACTCTTCTTCACTGGTAGTTCGGACTCTTCTTCAATGGTAGTTCGGACTCTTCTTCACTGGTAGTTCGGACTCTTCTTCAATGGTAGTTCGGACTCTTCTTCACTGGTAGTTCGGACTCTTCTTCAATGGTAGTTCGGACTCTTCTTCAATGGTAGTTCGGACTCTTCTTCAATGGTAGTTCGGACTCTTCTTCACTGGTGGTTCGGACTCTTCTGTTCAATCTGGGACCAGTTTTCCTCTTGTGACCACATCCAGAGATGTTGGCTACAGCTCCACTACAGATCAATTATTTCTTACAACTTCTAAAGGGAACCAATAATTTTGTCCAGATTATTTTAGAACGTCTTTGTAGCATAAACATGAATTCAGTTATTTTCATAACTTTTATGTTTTATTCCACTGCAAACAAATATAGACGCGCTGATAATAAAATATCCTTTAATTTCAACACTGTTCAGGGAAAATGGTGCGTTATTTTAATAAAATGTAAAGGTGCCAATAATTTCAGCCACATCTGCATAAAATTATGTTTTATGTATTTAAATTATTTTTTAAAGAAATAAAAAGAGGAGTCAACAGCATTCTCCAAAAGTTTTTATATTTCTGGACTAAAACACATTTATTGATTAATTTAGCTTTTAAATAAACAGCTGAGTCTCATTTAATTTGATGTGAGTTTAAATAAATAAAGAAGATAAATAAAATAAATAAGAACAGAAATGAGTCTTTAGTTTGGAGCTGCAGAGAGTTTTCAGACAAACAGATGGAGCTCACACTGATCCTATTAACACACCCACACACACACACACACACACACACACACACACACACACACACACAGAGAGAGTCAGTGCTGACCATTATGTGAATCTTGCGTTTCCATGGAAACCACCATAAAAACAAGGAATTGTCTTCTTTCCTTCAGTGTTTAGATACAAACATAGTTTAGCTGCTCATGTTCAGCCTGGCAGACAAACGCAGGGCTTAAAAACACAGTCTGAACTGGGAGGCTCCACCCACCAGTTTTATCATATAACAGCTCTGAAAAAACTATGATTTCATTACTTTATTTCATGTTTAATCTGTTTTCATCGTATTTATCTTTATTTTCTTTGGTGTTCTGCAAATCAAATCACGAGTCCAGTTTAACTTTTATCTTCAGTTCTTCCTAAAAACATTTTGATTTATCAGGTTTTAGAGTTTGTAATATTTCTTCATGTCAGGCGATGTGCTCGTGTTTCCATCTCGTTAAATGTTTGATGACAGCAGAGACGACGATGGAAATCAGTCTTTATCGTGCTGTTCCAGACTGGGATGTTACATTTTATAGATACGTCTCTCTTCAGTGTTTGTGTAATGTAAGACGATCTCAGCTGATCGTTTCACCAGAAACATCTGAAAAAAACTTTAATAAAAAGCAAAAACTCAGTGTGTCAGATACAAAAATTTCAAGTAAAAAATAAACATGTATAATGATCCTGTGATGAAATAAAAGTCACCCCTCATTTTGCTGCTGTGACACTTTAATTTCTATGTGTGGATCAATAAAGGTGATCAGATCATAAACTCAGTTACAACAAAAGAAAAAAACTTCATCCTGAGTCCAGACTCTCAGGCAGTGAACAGACCCGCCTCCCTCACTGCAGGCGTGTGATTGGTGGAGCAGCCTGTCAGACTCAGCTGAGGGCAGAAAAAACCCATAAGCAGGTCAGGAGGATGAGGAGGATTAGAACAGAGATTACAGAGCAGCTAATAACAGCAGAGAAGAAGAGAAAACCAGCACGAGGTGGACTCTACTGGTCTGTACTGGACTCTACTGGTCTGTGCTGGACTCTACTGGTCTGTGCTGGACTCTACTGGTCTGTGCTGGACTCTACTGGTCTGTAGTGGACTCAACTGGTCTAAATTGGACTCTACTGGTCTCTACTGGACTATACTGGACTCTACTGGTCTGTAGTGGTCTGTACTGGGTTCTACTGGTCTAAACTGGATTCTACTGGTCTGTACTAGACTCTACTGGTCTGTACTGGTCTGTACTGGTTTGTATTGCTCTGTACTGGGCTCTACTGGTCTGTATTGGACTGAACTGGGAGGAGGTTGAACAGTGTCTGGACTGAGTGGACCCGGCACAGGAGGAGGTCTGGATGGATGGATTCCAGGCATACGGGGCGGGAAAGACGGGCGGAGCTTTCGACCCGCTGACCTTCATCAGACAACCACAGACTGTGGTGAGGATCCTCTGCTGGGTGAGTGAGGAGGATGATGATGATGATGATGATGATGATGACAATGATGTTGATGTTGACGATGATGATAATGATGATGACGATGATAATGATGATGATGACGACGATGGTGATGATGATGATGATAATGACGATGATGATGACGACGATGGTGATGATGATGATAATCACGATGATGATGATAATGACGATGATGATGGTGATGATGGCGATGATGATGATAATAATGATGATGATGATGAGGATGAGGATGATAATGACAGCGTGATTGATGATGATGAGGAGGAGGAGGAGGAGGCAGATGAAGATGCTCTCATCTAAAATGATGATTATATCCAGATTCTTCCATTACAGATCTGAGTTCAGAGTGAAACGTGTCCTGATCAGCTGACTATCAATAAGATGCACATTGTTACTATGACAACAGTCTCATTTAGTTGTATAATGTGCAAGTTTAGGAGACTCTTCAAAGAACCAACAAATCCAGACTCGTCACATTGTCAACATTTGAATCTAAAAAAGTCAATTCTCCACGTAGGAAGGTAATCAATGTTTTCACACTTTGATCACTGATAAATGTTCAGATGTTACGCTGAACATGGTATCACACAGATATTTTACTGAACATGGTCACACTCAGATATCATAGTGAACATGGTCACACTCAGATATCATAGTGAACATGGTCACACTCAGATATTTTACTGAACATGGTCACACTCAGATATCATAGTGAACATGGTCACACATATTATAGTGAACATGGTCACATTCAGATAGTATAGTGAACATGGTCACACAGATATCATAGTGAACATGGTCACATTCAGATATTATAGTGAACATGGTCACACTCAGATATTATAGTGAACATGATCACACACAGATATTATAGTGAACATGGTCACATTCAGATATTATAGTGAACATGGTCACACTCAGATATTATAGTGAACATGGTCACACACAGATATTATAGTGAACATGGTCACACACAGATATTATAGTGAACATGGTCACATTCAGATATTATAGTGAACATGGTCACACTCAGATATTATAGTGAACATGATCACACACAGATATTATAGTGAACATGGTCACACAGATATCATAGTGAACATGGTCACATTCAGATATTATAGTGAACATGGTCACATTCAGATATTATAGTGAACATGGTCACACTCAGATATTATAGTGAACATGATCACACACAGATATTATAGTGAACATGGTCACACTCAGATATTATAGTGAACACGGTCACACAGATATTATAGTGAACATGGTCACATTCAGATATTATAGTGAACATGGTCACACACAGATATTATAGTGAACATGGTCACATTCAGATATTATAGTGAACACGGTCACACAGATATTATAGTGAACATGGTCACATTCAGATATTATAGTGAACATGATCACACACAGATATTATAGTGAACATGGTCACACTCAGATATTATAGTGAACATGATCACACACAGATATTATAGTGAACATGGTCACACTCAGATATTATAGTGAACACGGTCACACAGATATTATAGTGAACATGGTCACATTCAGATATTATAGTGAACATGGTCACACACAGATATTATAGTGAACATGGTCACATTCAGATATTATAGTGAACACGGTCACACAGATATTATAGTGAACATGGTCACATTCAGATATTATAGTGAACATGATCACACACAGATATTATAGTGAACATGGTCACATTCAGATATTATAGTGAACATGGTCACACACAGATATTATAGTGAACATGGTCACACACAGATATTATAGTGAACATGGTCACATGGTTTGTGTGAATGTGTGTGTGTGTGTGTGTGCGTGTATGTGTGTGTGTGTGTTTTTGTGTATGTGTTTGCGAGTGTGTGTGTGTTTGTGTGTGTGTGTTTTTGTGTATGTGTTTGCGAGTGTGTGTGTGTTTGTGTGTGTGTGTTTTTGTGTATGTGTTTGCGAGTGTGTGTGTGTGTTTTTGTGTATGTGTTTGCGAGTGTGTGTGTGTGTTTTTGTGTATGTGTTTGCGAGTGTGTGTGTGTGTTTTTGTGTATGTGTTTGCGAGTGTGTGTGTGTGTTTTTGTGTATGTGTGTGCGAGCGTGTGTGTGTGTGTGTGTGTGTGTGTTTTTGTGTATGTGTTTGCGAGTGTGTGTGTGTGTTTTTGTGTATGTGTGTGCGAGCGTGTGTGTGTGTGTGTGTGTGTGTGTGTTTTTGTGTATGTGTTTGCGAGTGTGTGTGTGTGTTTTTGTGTATGTGTGTGCGAGCGTGTGTGTGTGTGTGTGTGTTCTTGGGCTGGGTCATGAGACTGGTGTTAACATTCCTGCGGCTGAACACGAGGCCGCTCACACTGACACACTGTTCAACCTGCAGCTGCTCTGTAGGACGATTTTATCATCAACATGAACAAAGTCATTGATTACTGATGATATTAAATATTCAATAACTTCATCCCGCTGTGTGATCACATATCAGCTGAGGCCACACAAGCTTCTTTGTGTTTGTGTCCAGATGGTAATCAATCAAGTTTTTATTGATTTCCTGAAACATCAGTTTCTGCTCGTTTACATTAGTCGCTTTGTTTTTATCTCAGTTTTATGAGCGTTTCTACTGACAGAAACACATCTTTTATCATCTGTTATCACCTGCAGTTCAATCTGTATCAGAATCAATCATGTTCATGGCCCGCAGGTTCACACAGATGAGGATCTGCATCTGTGTTGTGGTGCAAGATGATCAAGATATATGTCAGAGAAAATACAAGAACAACTCAAGCCAAGAAATCATGAATCTAACATAAATCTGTTAGAGTCAAACACATGAATAGTTTATACTTTATTCTTGCAGGAGAAAAGAAATAACATCAGCTGTTAGCATTTAGCCTGTGCTATGGAGAATGAATAGGTGTGTTAGCTTTGAGCTAGCTGTGTCTCTGTGTGTCCTCAGCTGTTCTCCATTGTGGTTCTCGGCTGCGTGGCTAATGAGGGTTACCTGAACCGTCCTGATGAGGTCGAGGAATTCTGCATCTTCAACCGCAACCAGAACGCCTGCAGCTACGCCGTCGCCATGGGAACACTGTGTTTCCTTTGTAGCACCGGCTTCCTGGCGCTGGACATTTACTTCCCTCAGATCAGCGGCGTGAAGGACAGGAAGAAGGCTGTGATGGCGGACATCGCGGTGTCAGGTGAGACTCCGCCTCCCGTGAGTGTGTCCCTGTGACACCTGATGTCTCTGTTCCCGCCTCACCATGTGACCTCTGACCCCCACAGCCTTCTGGTCCCTGCTGTGGTTTGTGGGTTTCTGCTTTCTGGCCAATCAATGGCAGGTTTCTAAAGAAGAAGACAACCCTCTTCAGGAAGGAGTCACTGCTGCCAGGGCCGCCATTGTGTTCTCCTTCTTCTCTGTGTTCACCTGGGTACGTACCTGAACATCACCTGAACACCTGACACAATGTTATTATAATGTTACAATTTAATTTACCTGAAGCTCTTATCCAAAGTGTCTGCAAGGATCTTGTCAGGAGAGAACAATGTAAGTGCCATAAAGCTAAGTTCAGGTCTGACAGGATGTAGGTGCTATCAGTGCACAGAGACAACACATAGAAGCAGAATTTATTATTTTTTTTCAGTCCACCAGGTGTGAAGATATTTGCGAAAGACCTGGGTCATATGCTTTTTCTTAAAGATTGAGAGGGTCTCTGCAGATTGAACAGAGTTTGGTAACTCGTTCCACCACCGGGGAGCTACAGAGGAGAAGAGTCCAGCTGGTGACTCAGGGCCCTGTTGTGGTACCAGGCACCTTTCATTGGCTGAGCGTAGTGGGCAGGAGGGAGTGTAGACCTGAATCAGGGAGTTCAGGTAGGCGGGAGCCGTTTTAGTTGCTGTTCTGTAAGTGAGTGTCAGTTTTGAATTTTATGCAGGCAGCAACTGGGAGCCAGTGGAGGGAGATGAACAGCAGGGTGACGTGTTGTTTTGGGCTGGTTGAAGACCAGACGTGCCGCCATGTTCTGGATCATCTGCAGAGGTTTGAATGTACATGCAGGGAGGCCAGTAAGGAGTTGCAGCAGTCAATGCGTGATATTACGAGAGCCTGAACCAGGAGTCGTGCTTCATGCTCAGACAGGAAGGGTCTGATCTTCCTGATGTCGTACAGGACAAACCAACATGACCAAGCGACTCAGGCCAAGTTACAGGCAGACTTTGTGGGCATGAGTTGGGTTGATTCGAGCTGGATGCTGATGTTTTGTTGTATAGAGGGACTGGCTGGGATGACAAGGAGCTCAGTCTTAGAGAGGTTGAGCTGAAGCTGGTGTTCTTTCATCCATGCTGAGATATCAACAAGGCATGACGAGATCTGTGCCGAGACTGTGTGGTCTTCCGGCGGAAACGACAGGAAGAGCTGTGTGTTGCCAGCATATCAGTAATATGAGAAACCATGGGAGCAGATGATTGATGAAGTGAGGTGGTGTATATTCAGAAAAGAAGGGGACCAAACACTGACCCTTGAGGAGGACCCTTGGACACTTCTCCCCTCCAAGATACTCTAAAACAGTGATTCCCAAACTGTGTGTAAGCATGGTTAATCAGTGAATTTTAGTTTATGAAAAAAATGCCCCCTCGCAATTTTTAACAACTCCCTCAGTCACTTCATCCTGGGACTGAGTAGTAGTCAGGGGTGGACTTACATAGATGAGGTGGCTCATTCATTGTTACTTTTTTGGTGTGAGAAGTGGTACTTGGGAAATTTGGTTAGGCACATAGTGATACATGGTCTGAAAAGTTTAGGAACCTCTGCTCTAAAACATCTCCCTGAGAGGTAGGACATGAACCAGCGGAGGCCAGATCCTGATATACCAAGCTCAGTGAGTGTGGAGAGGAGGATTTGGTGGTTGACTGTATCAAAGGCAGCTGACAGATCCAGCAGCAGTAGAGCTGAGGACTGACCAGCAGCTCTAGCTGAACGCAGTGAGGCCATAACCGGCAGGAGTGCAGTCTCAGTAGAGCGACGGCGCTTAGCCGGACTGATTCAGGTCGTACAGGTTGTTCTCAGAAAGGAGTTCAGAGATTTGGTTAAAGATTGTGGAAAGCATCTGTTGTAAGTGAAGAGTTGATGTGTGGGGGGGAAATGGTCTTTAGAAGGTCGGATGGTATTGGGTTCAGTGGGCAGGCAGTGGGACGAGAGTCCAGCAGAAGTTTGGAGACCTCCTCCTCGGTCAGAGGGGAGAATGAGGACAGTGTGGCCCTGTTAGCTGGCAGCTGCAGACTGAGTTGGTCAGAGAACTGGTTACTGATGGCAGAGACCTTACCAACACCTGAACACCTGCTCTCTCTGCAGGGAGGTCTCACTCACAGAGTCACATGACTGTGTGTGTGTGTGTGTGTGTGTGTGCGCAGGAGGCTTTACTCTGTCACAGTCACATGACTGTTTGTGTTTGTGTTTGTGTTTGTGTTTGTGTGTGTGTGTTTGTGTGTGTGTGTGCAGGGAGGTCTCACTCTGCTGTCGTTGGAGCGTCTGAAGAGAGTCTCGTTTGAAGAGGAGTACAACAAACTGTTCAGCCCGCCGCTCGCCTGAAACACACACACACATTAAACATCACCTCTCTCCTTCAGCCAATCAGAGACCACTGTTCCAGTGTTTCCTGTTTCCTCGTGGCCTCTGTCTGGACTCTGATTGGCCGCTCTAAGTGCCTCTCTTTTAAAGTGCCTTACTGTCACCATGGTGACAGCATCACAGCATTGTTTTCTTCCTCAGATTGCCACAGCAGATCTTTAAAGGTTCCCTCAAACTAAACTTCATGTGTTGTTGCTGTTACAGTGATGTCATGATGATGTCATGATGATGTAATAATACATTGTTATTAATGAAGATGATCTTGTGATGAACTGTAGCACAAAGATTAAAGATATAAACAGCTGAAGTGGTTTATATGATGTGTTAACGGACACTCTGCTGCCCCCTGCTGCAGCTCTGATGTCACTGCAGGCAACATGACGTCACCATGTTGTCATCATGTAATAAACAGTGTGACTGCTGCAGTTGCAGTTTAAATGTCTTCTATAGCTATAATTGGACAATACAATCAGGGCTTCTGTCAGTTTGTGTCAGTTCAGTGACAAATTACAGAAAAACTATTTGGAATATAAAGAAACGAAAAGACAAACTTTATTCAGGCTCATCCAAATATTGAACATGTTCCAGATTTGCTGAAGATTATGTGCAGGATGTTAAAGAAGATGTGAAAATCTAATTGGCCTAACCTGATTGATACAATACTAATTAAGGGATACGGGAGAAAAAAATCCCACTTCTACAACATACAATTTAAAAGAAGTACAGTTTAGAGCCAAAAATGTATGGAAAAAATTAGTTATGTCACTTTTTAATCAGTTAGTCCAAAGATGTGGTAACTAATGAAGAGAAATGGTCTGAAATGTCAAAAAACAAACCATGTTGAAAAAAGTGATGCATGCACACAAACAACCTACTATATGTTTAATACAGTACCAATCAAACGTGACAGTAAACAGCGGAAACACTTAAAGTATCATATTAATCATTAAATATCAAAATATAAACAGTTATAAATGGTTCAGAACTCAATAGCACATTATAGTGAATTAAAACCATTTATTAATTGTTTATATTGATTATTAATGACAAATAGGACACAAACTGACAAGAGTCCACACAAGATGATACATAAAACTAATGTGTTTGTTGAAACTAAAGTTGCCAGAGATGAACAATAAGATGTTCAGAACAAGGTGCAGGGCCAGGAGCAGAAGACGCAGGGTGGATGTCAGCAGCAGGATGTGGTCCAGGTCCAGGTCCACTGTCAGATGGTTGTCAGGGCAGCCTCCTAGACAGCGGGAGGGAGGCTGTCTAGGACACTTAACCATCTTTTCATTCATTGTGATCAAAGGCTTATTGTACGATAGCCTTACAATATTCATTAATATTCAACAAAATTAAAATCATGTTTTATTAACCGCTGACTGAAAATAAATTTATATTCCAAAGATGAAATATCACTTTTTAACCCTTTTTAGCTTGATGACAGCCTCTAACAGAGTGATATAGGTAAGCATATTTAACTTAAATTAAATATTTAAAGAGTCACTTTTTATGTATAATTAACAAAAATATAGAAAAACAGTCACATTTTCAGCTTTAACCTTATATATCATAGTTACTGCAAAACACACAAATAATGCTGTATTTCTTTATACGAGCAAGCAAACTCTAGTGAGATGATAACTGCCTTGCATTGCACTAATATAGCAGTCTTGCTAGCCTAAACACACTAACATTCAACTCTGCAAAACTACTAAAACACACACAACTGAACTAAACATTAAACATAAGAGCAAACAAAATCATGACAAACCTTGTGCCGTTATCCCCGGAGTGCTGAGTGACGGGCAAACATGTTGAAACTGTGAGAAGTTTTAAATATCTCGGCACAGTTCTTGACTTCCAGGTGAGCCTATCTGAAAATACAGAGAAATGCTCACAGTGACTTTATCTTCGCAGAAGACTCAGCAGCCTCAGTGTTAGTCAGCAAATTTTAGGACTCGTGTACAAAACTCGTACTTAAACTCGTGTTTAAACTTTTCATCTTCCAGCCTGGTGCGGTCATTTAAACTGTAGATCTAAGAATAAACTTTACAAGATTGTGTTAATGGCTGCAGAATAGCTGACAAACTCCAAAAGTCCTTGAAAGGAGAAGCCTGCATACCTGCCAACATTTAGATTTCAAAAACCAGGAGGCTTTTTTGGGGGGAGATTAACAGGAGTAATTACCAATCAGGAGCAGGACAAAGGGTTAAAAATAGGGAGACTCCCATGAAAATCAGGAGTACTGGCAGGTATGATCCTGGCAGAGACATTTTCTGACATTAGGTAGACACACTTATGTCAGGTGGACACACTTGACGAACTATGCAGTAGTTCATAGTAGCATGTGTCGAATACGTCCGGCAGTTCTTGCTGATGTCTTGTACTGAGGCTTTTATCATTTTCAGAGGATCACACTGGTGACAAATGAGGCCTTGATTCCAGCAAATGAACTTGACCTTTTAGATTTGATTTGTTGGTAAGTGGACTGTGAAACCTGAACCTATTGTGGGTGCATGAAGTACACCTTATAACACATGCACTGTGTACACCTTATAACACATGCACTGTGTACACCTTATAACACATGCACGGCGTACACCTTATAACACATGCACGGCGTACACCTTATAACACATGCACGGTGTACACCTTATAACACATGCACTGTGTACACCTTATAACACATGCATGGCGTACACCTTATAACACATGCACGGCGTACACCTTATAACACATGCATGGTGTACACCTTATAACACATGCATGGTGTACACCTTATAACACATGCATGGTGTACACCTTATAACACATGCACTGTGTACACCTTATAACACATGCATGGTGTACACCTTATAACACATGCACGGCGTACACCTTATAACACATGCACGGTGTACACCTTATAACACATGCACTGTGTACACCTTATAACACATGCATGGCGTACACCTTATAACACATGCACGGCGTACACCTTATAACACATGCACGGCGTACACCTTATAACACATGCACTGTGTACACCTTATAACACATGCACGGCGTACACCTTATAATACATGCACGGCGTACACCTTATAACACATGCACTGTGTACACCTTATAACACATGCATGGTGTACACCTTATAACACATGCACTGTGTACACCTTATAAAACATGCACGGTGTACACCTTATAACACATGCACTGTGTACATCTTATAACACATGCGCTGTGTACACCTTATAACACATGCGCTGTGTACACCTTATAACACATGCGCTGTGTACACCTTATAACACATGCACGGCGTACACCTTATAACACATGCACGGTGTACACCTTATAACACATGCACGGCGTACACCTTATAACACATGCACGGCGTACACCTTATAACACATGCACGGCGTACACCTTATAACACATGCACGGCGTACACCTTATAACACATGCACGGTGTACACCTTATAATACATGCACGGCGTACACCTTATAATACATGCACGGCGTACACCTTATAATACATGCACGGCGTACACCTTATAATACATGCACGGCGTACACCTTATAATACATGCACGGCGTACACCTTATAACACATGCACGGCGTACACCTTATAACACATGCACGGCGTACACCTTATAACACATGCACGGTGTACACCTTATAATACATGCATGGTGTACACCTTATAATACATGCATGGTGTACACCTTATAACACATGCATGGTGTACACCTTATAATACATGCATGGTGTACACCTTATAATACATGCATGGTGTACACCTTATAACACATGCATGGTGTACACCTTATAATACATGCATGGTGTACACCTTATAATACATGCATGGTGTACACCTTATAATACATGCATGGTGTACACCTTATAATACATGCATGGTGTACACCTTATATTACATGCATGGTGTACACCTTATAATACATGCATGGTGTACACCTTATATTACATGCATGGTGTACACCTTATAACACATGCATGGTGTACACCTTATAATACATGCATGGTGTACACCTTATAATACATGCATGGTGTACACCTTATAATACATGCATGGTGTACACCTTATAATACATGCATGGTGTACACCTTATATTACATGCATGGTGTACACCTTATAATACATGCACGGCGTACACCTTATAACACATGCATGGTGTACACCTGAAAAGGTTTCAAAAAGTCCCGTTTCACCATCACTACTATGCCCCAGCCTTAATATCTGAAATAATGGGACAAATAACAACCTATCTTTAAGAAAATACTGATAAGATGAATAAACATGAAAAACAACACATTGTCAGGGCTCAGGAGATCTGAATGCAGATATGACGAAAAACTCTTTAATTGTGGACGGTCACGGACAGGTAAACAGGGCTGAACAGAACTCGCAGAAGGAACAACACAAAACGATCCAACCAAGACTGAACAGAAAACCAGAACTTAAAGAAACTGAACTAACAAGGAGATGAGGTGCAGGTGGGGAGATGGGTGGAGAACTCGAGAGGGGAATGAACATACAGGGAGCTGATTGGCTGAGGACACACAGGGAGCGGGGCAGGGCTGATGAGGCTAACACAGGGCAGGACTAATGAGTCCAAATGCAGGGCAGGTGTGGAGGAGTACATGAACACACAAATGAAACAGAACAAAAACCCAGAAAACAAACTGAATGCCATCTACACTAACCCATCCAAAGCCAACCACAAACACAAACCCAAGCACACAACCCAACAAACCAATGATGCAGTGATGAACCGAGGGACTAAACAAACGTGCAAAACCAGGAGACCATACAGAACACAACATAACACCAAAAAAACACCTTAAGTCCAGGCAAGATGTGACACACATTCTTGGAGTATGCTTTTGTTTGTTTTTCAGCATTTTCTAATCAGATGAAAATAAAAATAAAGTAAGCAGAGAAAGTCTTTCATGCATCTTTTTATACAAAGAGACGTCTCTTCTTACTTGTTATTTCCACATGTTGAATTTACCAGATCATTTCTCTAGTTTTCTTCAGTGTGAGTGTATGTCTGTGGTTCAGCTGTTAATAAAGTTGAGTTTAAATTGAATGTGTTTCTGCAGGCTTTGCAGTGTCTGCTGGCCATCCACAGGTTCAAACTTGGAGCGGATTCTGTTACCTTCAATCAGGACTACATCGACCCGACCCAGCAGGAAGCCCCACAGGAAGCCCTGCCCACGGAGGAGTGGATGGATGGGGCATAGATCCACATGGACACTGTAGTTTGTGACTGTGTTTGTGTTGTTAAAGGTTCAATAAACGACATTCAGCCTCACTGGATGTCAGCAAACAACTATTTGCTTTGTAAAGATTTAGTGGAGAAATGGCGTCCTGAGTAGTGAATGAAGTCACACTCTGTTTGTGTTGTTATTCAAGCTTCTCTGTTCTTTGTTTTGGTAGCTGCACCGGCCACAAGACCGTGTTAGTGCATGTGAGCGTGCATGTTAGTGCATGTTAGTGCATGTTAGTGTCCCTCTGTGTCCTCCATGTCTGTTTCCAAGATGGCAGCTGCATCACAAACTTTCTCATATTACAGCTAAACAGAAGACTAAAATATGTTTCTGAAAACACTTGAGGCAGAAATCGGCGACGCACTAACAGAATATTGATCCATATCTGATCAGCTCTGCCTAGTTTGACAGTTTGATCTGAGTTTCATGAGCTGTCTGTGTTCTTTTTTTGTTGTTTTTTCCACCTTTATTAAGTAAATGACACGTTTGATTTGGTCTGAGATCCAGTGAGGCTGAATGTCATTTATTGCAACTTTAAATCTAGAAAAGATCTTTCGCACCAGTCCACAAACTCTGGCATCATTGCATCATGTGACTGATCTGACTGAGAAGAGACAGAAGTCCTCAACAAATTTTTACAATATGGTGATTTTTATATTTACTGCGACAAAGTCATCCATATACAAAATAAAAAGTAAGGAGAAAGAACACAACCCCACAGTGAGCAAGTGGAAGTACAAACTGATTCAGATCTTTGACCATTTATAACTTCTGTAAGAAAACTGATAATCTATCTGATGAGTTTATGATCTAAATGTAAATAAGATATGAGCTTTTCTACTAGTATGTGAGGTTGCATTGTATTAAAGGCTGATGAAAAACCAACAAAAAGTCATCTTGCGTATGTGCTTGTTTGTTCTAAATGTTCATGTAAAGAGTTCACAATAAATAACTTTGCATCATCAACACCAGCAGGCGGCCGAGAGCTGATCCAGTTACATGAGTTTTCATGACCGGTGATGTTAATGCTGTATTCATGAAGATTTTACATGTTATAATTCTTCCAGAGTCTAAAGAAAGCTGGACTATTCTTTGAAATACATCAGTCAGTTCATCAGCACAGAGTTTTAATGTCCTTCCACATCTTCCATCTGGCCCTTTAGCTGTGTCCCTTTAAAATATTTAGACTGAGTCCAGTCAGATACTGATGTTGTGTTTAAGGACGGAGCGGGAGAGTACAGTAAAATACGAGTACTTTACTGAGACTTTACATTTACTGAATGTGTTTCCTCATTCCTACAGGTGTGCAAATATCATAACACAAATTGTGTGCTGTATGTTTTAGATGATGATAGGACTGGCAAAGCATAAAGAGGCGCATACGTTAAGTTACTATCAACACTCATGCCAAATGTGTTTGTATGTGTAGTATATGTATGTGTTTGTAAGTGCCGGCGAGGGGTTGGATGTAACTGTTAGCAGCCGCCACATGAGCAGCACAGGTCATAGCTGCTGCTCACTACTCTGTACTCAGAGTTAAGCCTCATATAATATTGTCAGAAAACAATGTCGGGTTTATCAAATCATTTTAAGTCTGTCTTCATTCTTTTTGATTGTCCATCCTCACAGGTCACCGAGTCAAAGCTGCAGCACGTCTTTGTAATGTAGCTCCGTCCTCCACACTCTGTTTTGTCTGACTCCACATCTCTCACGTTTTTGTTTTAGATTCAACTCCTCTGAATGAATCACTGATAAACTTAGCAGCTTAGCGTAGCTGCGGCTATGTTGCTGTAGTCGTCCTCCACAGTCCAGACTGTAGAGTTTGATTATTCAGCCTCGTGTCACGACACTAGTTTTCTTCCAAATATGCTGATATTTTAATCTAGTAGTATGATATTTCAGTGTCTGCTTTTTCCTTCTTAGTGGTGTAACATGGTAGATGTGGGTGTTTTGGATGATCCATACTTCATCGTCCTTAAACACACCACTACAGAAAACAGCCTGTAGTCCTTCAGAGAGCCAGTGACGTCACTGGTTCCCAGAAGAACAGGAGATTTTGAAGCTACGCTCCAGAGACACAGACAACATTTAAAAGAACTGTTGTTGTTTTCACACTATATCCCTAACTTGGATAGATAGAGATAAGGTTGAAAATTGGCAAAGTGGTCCTTTAAGTTGCGCACTAAAGTCCTGAGTTTCAAAATGGGAGAAGAACTTATTTACTTACTGTTGAGAGACTCATGGCTGATAGTTTCTATGTGTATGCATTTGGGGCCTGTGCTGGTGTTCGTACCTGACATACTCCTCTCCAGGCTCAGCACATGTCACCATGGTTACTCTCATGATTTAGTCTTGCTTTCTCACTGCTCTCTTGACCTCTGTATTAACCTCTTTCCTTTCTTCAATTGTCCCAAAAAAAATATCCTTTTCTTTTTATTGTAGATGCGTTTTAAATCCTTTGTTACCCAGGGTTTATTGTTAGGGTAAATTGTAATTTTCTTCAAGGGTATCTCTGTGTCCACACAGAAGTGAATATATGATAACATCTACTTGTTGATTAATATCTGAGTCTGGTTCAACAAGAGCATCTCATACAGTACATTCAAAACAACCTCTAAGGGCCTCAATGTTCTCTGAACAGACCCAGATTTTTTTTGTAACAGGTTTCTCTCTTTGAGTAACTGGTTGGTATGCAGGAGCCAGCAGAACCCCCCGCATGCTTACTGGTGATGGTCTCATCTCTGTTGAGTGGCATCAGTGTGCCACAGACTTCAATATACAGATCTGAGTCAGAAACGTCTCCTGTTCTCCTGCAGGTGGCAGACATTCGCCTGTAGTTCATCCAGTTTGTTGTGCAATGAATGTACATTTGCAAGGATAGTTGGAGGCAGGAGTTTCCTTCGTGTGGTGTTTTTCAGCTGCTGTCTCAGACCAGCTTCCTCTCCTCTCTTCTCCTTAGTTTGCTTGTTTGTGTTTACTGTGCTCAGCATATTTTCATGGAGCATCTCTGATGGTATAGTCCAGTCTGTATTGATGTATCCAGATCCGCTGTAGTGCAAACTGAGAATAAAGTCCCAGTTTAATATCGGTAGCCTTGTTTCATGGTGTTGGCTGTTTTCCCATCCAAAGAGTGGGTGTAGACAGGCGCAAACATTCAGTGCACTGAGGAGCAGTTTTAAGACATCTGCTGTCTCCGCTCTTAAACAAAACTACTCAGGTCAAATAAAACCGTACATGTAAACAGACTTTATTACAGTTTAATTTCTGACATGTTTCTGTTGTATTTGTACAAATGAGCAGTGAAACTATATTTTTCACTACCTTGAATTGTTCGCTAATCATATTTTCTGTGATTATCAATAAATACTTTTACATTTGTAAAGGCGTTTGTGTCATTTTTCTTGTATTTTTGCTCCTGGCAGCTTTAGACTTTGTTAAAGTGGCTAAATGTTCAAACAAAACATGAACATGAAACTGGACTGCAGAAGGTTAGAGTCCACTGACTCAAAATATGAAGCAATAATTCACTGTGAAGTGTTCAGTTCTCAACAATAATCCTGGTGAAACTGTTTTTTAATTTTTTAGATTTAGTTTCTGCTGAATGAGACGACTTGTACAAACAAACTGATAGAGTCACTTTGGTTTCTTGAATAACTTAATTAAACATTACAAACAGACAGGTACAAACATGTTGAACAGAACAAACAGAGCAGAGTGTAAAGTGTAATCCTACATACCACATAATGTCACATCTGCAGTTTGATTCTGTCTTTCTGAACTTTTAACTGTTGAGTAAATGCAAATACTTCGGTAGAGGTCTGAGCTGAATAATTTCTGTTAGAACTCAAAAGCAGGTGAGTCACTGCGTCTTTAAACCTCAAAGCTTCAGTGTGACTCAGTGTTGAGTAACAGCCAACTGAGTCAACACGTTTATAGTCAGTAATGTAAGTCTTAGTAATGAAAGTGAAGAGATGACCTGTTGACTCTTTATTAATCAGAGTAAAAGATCAGTTCATTGTTGGTTTAGATCCAAACATGAAGACAAAGATAGAAAATCACCAAAATCATCCTTTCAATCTCAAAATGATATTTTCAAGTAACATACTACACTGAATGTAAACATTAGTGAGCCACATGTGTGCCTTGAACAAATGTGTATGCAAATTAAAATATATAGTTTGACTCAGCTGATTGAAATCATCTGATCAATGCTATCCAATCACATTGTTGCATGTTGCCATATCTTGCACAAGCAGCAAAAATGATCTGTCCGTTTCAGCTTTCAAATACAGTCCTTGACATTTCATTTCAAGCATTTCATTACAAACACCTGCAATCCAATACAACACCTCTGCCAGAATTCTGTGGGACTTGTCTGGAAATTCGGGCTGAATATCGCCACTAACCCCAACCCCTAAACCCTAATCCTAACCCCTAAACCCTAACCCTAACCCTAACCCTTACCATAACCCCTACCCCTAAACCCTTACCCTAACCCTAACCCTAACCCCTAAACCCTAACCCTAACCCTAACCCCAACCCCTAAACCCTAACCCTAACCCCTAAACCCTAATCCTAACCCCTAAACCCTAACCCTAACCCTTACCATAACCCCTAAACCCTAACCCTAACCCCAACCCCTAAACCCTAACCCTAACCCTTACCATAACCCCTACCCCTAAACCCTAATCCTAACCCCTAACCCCTAAACCCTAACCCTAACCCTAACCCCTAAACCCTAACCCTAACCCCAACCCCTAAACCCTTACCCTAACCCCAACCCCTAAACCCTAACCCTAACCCTTACCATAACCCCTACCCCTAAACCCTAACCCAAACCCTAACCCTAACCCTAACTCCTACCCCTAAACCCTAACCCTAACCCCTAACCCCTAAACCCTAACCCTAACCCTAACCCCTACCCCTAAACTCTAACTCCTAACCCCTAAACCCAAATCCTAACCCCTAACCCTAACCCTAACCCTAACCCTAACCCCTACCTTGTAGGTATCTACACAGCGGCGTACGTAGACACCAGAGAACTACAATTCGGTCCACACTGATGTCTTGTTTGCTGCAGTAAAACACAAGGGAAAAGCATACAAAATGCTAAAATACCAGCTGTATATTTTGCCTCTTTGTACCAGCCGTTACTCCACTTGGATTGCTTTATTCACCAGGGATGGTCCAATCACATTTTTTTGGCCCTCTTTAAGAATTGATGTTTAAAAAAAACAATACAGAGTTAAATATGTATCTACATACAGTATATGACATATCAAAAGACCGAAACTACTAAATTTGACACGTTATTTTGCACAAGCATCTTGATCCAAGTACTGAAGGTCTTGGTTCAGAACTCTTGGATTGTTCAGTTTAAATTATTGATGTGATATAAATGAATGTTTAAGTGGGATAAAGTGACTCTGAAATCAATGTGAAGCAATAACCTTGAGAGAAGATGTATCACTCTGATTACTGAAACACTCACTCCACTCTAATTGTGCAGCAGAGCTGTCACTTTTTATTCAAAAGTGGAAATTTGAACTTTTGTTCGAGTGTGGGGAAAACTTAAATATTCGAACTATAATGACCTGTTTGAATTCAGAATTTACAGTCTATTCGTGCAACAGGCTGTTTGAAGTAGTTTACCTTGTGATCCAGCAGAGGGCGTTCTTAAAATTCACTATCAGCCTGACCTATTGCATGCTCTTTCACCAATCAGTGAAACTAATCAAAATTAAGTCAAAAAAGGGAGGACACGAGTGAGCAAAGCCGTGCTGATTGGATAATTACATCAGAAGCAGTGAGTGGAAGTATTTTGGGGGCTACAATGTAGATGCCAACCTCTTTGTAAAAAGCGGCTACTTTACTCTACAGCAACAACTAGTCTGAGGTCTCACCAGCTAACTCACCACACAAGTGAGGCATCAAACGAGCAGAGCAACGTCAATTCTACAATCTTGTCTGACTGCCTACTTCAATGACACGGTTGGTGATTTTCTGTATGTTTGCATCCAAACCAATAATGAACTGATCTACTAACAAGTATTGTGTGTATCAAAGCTGATGTATCTTATTTCTCTGTGCTGTAGACCTCCATTGTTGTCCACAAACCTTTAAAAACACGTCAATGAGTCACACTGCTGCACTGGGTGACATGTTCTTTCATGCAAGAATCAGACAAAAGATCTGCACACTGTACTAATAGCTCCCAGGAATTTTAATTGAGCAACGTTTCAATCGATCAAAGATCTTCATCAGGAATTCTCAAATCACAAAGCAGAACAAGCAATAAATGGACACAAACACATTCATCACTCAGGTGACTGTGATCTGGGTTAGAGTTAGTCAATCAACCCTCAAACTGGACCAATCAGAGCAGAGCTGGACAACACTGTCTGATACTGATACACATAAATCATCCAGAAAAAAATATCATAAAACTGCTTCATAGAAAAATAGAAAACTACTATATAGAAAAATACATAGAGAAATAGAAATAGTAATATATTACTTGCCCCATTTTTTTTAGGACTGCAGGCAAGTTCAGCCTAGTAATGTCAGGGCTCAGGAGATGCAGGAGTGGACCCAAACGCAGAGGCCGGAATGCAGATATGACGAAAAACTCTTTAATTGTGGACGGTCACGGACAGGTAAACAGGGCTGAACAGAACTCGCAGAAGGAACAACACAAAACGATCCAACAAAGACTGAACAGAAAACCAGAACTTAAAGAAACTGAACTAACAAGGAGATGAGGTGCAGGTGGGCAGATGGGTGGAGAACTCGAGAGGGGAGTGAACATACAGGGAGCTGATTGGCTGAGGACACACAGGGAGCGGGGCAGGGCTGACGAGGCTAACACAGGGCAGGTGTGGAGGAGCACATGAACACACAAGGGAAACAGAACAAAAACCCAGAAAACAAACCCAACGCCATCTACACTAACCCATCCAAAACCAACCACAAACACAAACCCAAGTACACAACCCAACAAACCAATGATGCAGTGATGAACCGAGGGACTAAACAAACGTGCAAAACCAGGAGACCCCACAGAGCACAACATAAGACCAAAAAAAAAACACTTAAGTCCGGGCAAGATGTGACAAGTAATTGGCCAGAATTACAAAAGACAGAACAATCAAAAGGAAAAGAATGAAAAGGGAGGCTGCCTCAACACATATAAACTCTAAACAATCATATTCGTTAAGATATCTGTAAAAGTAAAACACGGTCTGTCAATCATACTTAGAAAAATTGTTTTATTTTTTCAATAACCACTTACAAAAAAAAGTTTAAGATCAAAATCTAAATCTAAGACCTTAGGTAAAAATATTATTATTATTATTATATATATATTATTACTCATCGGAGTACGAATGCAGTGTTTTCTATTCTATTGTGCTCATGTCTGTCGGTTTCCTATAACGATCTGTTGCCGACTTGTCTTGTTCTTTGATGATCAAAATGTCCAGAAAATAGATTTATGAGAAGTCATAATTAACTGTGAATTTAAGATGATGGCTGCATACATTTAGAAAACGTGTGAAATCAAATAATTCTTTTATAGAACCTGACAAACGGGGGAATATATCATCGATGTACCTTTGCCAAAGACCTATATGATGAAAAAAAGGATTATGTGAAGAATTCAACACAAACTGGTTTGGGGCCATCGTGCTACACAGCTGTGCCTTTCAACTGCAAATAAAAATAATCTTTGTACATGAAAACATTTTTAGTTAGGACCAATCTGGTTAATTCTTTGATACAGGTAATCTTGGGCTTCATATCTGAATGAAAAGGTCCTAGATAAAAATCAACCGTTTTAATGTCTCCGTCATGTGATTTATTAATGTAGAGTGACTCCATATCAACTGTAACTAGTAATATTATTAACAGGAAAGTCAATTGTTTTTAAATTTGTAAACATATCAACGGTATCTTTCACATACGAAGGCAAAGAAGTGACATGAAGTTTTAGAAAATAGTCAACAAATGTAGATATTTTGTACCAGATATAATCAGTTTACCTGGTGGTTTTTCCAAATTCTAATGTATATTGGGTGATGTGTACATAACTGGTGTAACTGGATGATCTACTTTCATAAAATCAAGTACTTTTTTAGAAATGTCTCCACTCTCGAAATAACAGGATGAGGTGCTGTGCATCGTCTTTTTCAAATCCTCAGTTGGATCTGAGCTGAGTTTGATTACTAGCATAGCAGTAGCATACGTGCTAACGATCAAAACAACCCTGTGGCACCAGCTGAGGCTGTCTTTGATTCACAATTTAATCATTTTCTATGAGTTACAGCAGTTGGGGCTCAGATGCATATATAGTGAAATTTGAACCAATTCGTCCATTTTCTAGAGCCGGACATGCCGATCAATCCCACGACCCCTTTCATTAATCTTCAAAGGTCACAAAGAGCAATTAATAATGTTTTACGACTCCAGGACACTAATCAATTTGATTATCATCAGTTTTATAAAAGTGCACATCAGTCTCTGTATATACTGCATATGTATATACACATACATTAGTTCAGTTATGATAAAAACAGACTGAGGGTTTTACTCGATGACATAGTTTTTATTGTTTGTTGTACGTGGTTGATGTGTTTGGGTTGAGGGTTTCTGGTCTGTGTAATCGTGCACAAAGTGCATCGGGAAGGGATCTTCTAATGGTTCATATGAGCAGCTGATGATTATTTTAAAAGCTTTAGCTCATTATCTTTTATTCTGATCATTTATATGCAGTTCATTGAGCTTAACAATACACGTATACTGTTGATGTAAGCATTGTCATACAAACTCATGACTAATATTTACTAAACTATGTGAACTAGAAGATAATACGTTTGTAAAAACACAGAAAATTGTGGCAGCTTTACGTTAAAAAGCAAAATTATTTTGAGTTCAGCACACTTCATTTCTTGTAACTACTTTTTTTCGTAATGTAAAGTGAACAAAAATTATTCATTTTATTGAACATGAAACTGACCTCTGATCAGTAAGGTAGAGTTCAAGTGGATATCTGACACATTTACAGTCTTTTTAGCATCAAATTCCCTCTTTGTGTTTCCTCGGACAGTGTTTCCCTGTTGAGCTGCAGGTGGAAGTATAGTAACAAAAAGAGGAACTTTGGCACTAAAAAGACTGTAACGTTGAAAGATATCTACTTTTAATAACAGCTTCATCACAACACAAAGACATGAATTTGTTTCCTGCCAATTGTTTTCACTTGTTTGTCATCTTAACAGAAACAGCAGATTATCTGATATAAACAAGAAAACCTCTTCACTCTTTAAAGTGAACTGATGCTAATGTCTCTTTATTGAACCACAAATAAAAAGTAACGTGAGCGTGTTTCATAAAAATCTACAACTCAGACTGAAGCGGAGAGGATTTCTGTCTGTGATCGAACACAAACACATTCATGTATGTGAAATATTCAGCGTTTATTCACTGAAATAACACAATAACAAGCTGCTGCTGTCAAGTCAAACCTGACAAAGTTCAGACTGAAGAATCAAGGATGAAGAAACAAGAGACTTAATGCAAAGATTTTAGTTTAATCTGAGAAGATCTCATCACATCGTAACAAAGCTCTGACAACACCGTTGACTCGAGAATATAAAAATACATTTTTCATCTGTGAGTTCACCGTTTTATCAGTTTGATCAGAGGATCAATACTGCAGCTGGTGTTTGTCTGTATCTGATGACTGATCGACAATTATTCATCATGAATGTCTGAAACATGACGAAGCTGCAAATAGACAATAGATAATAGAAACAGCACCTGAGTCACAGTGTTTACTCTGTGAGTGTGAGTGTGTGGGTGTGTGTGTGTGTGTGTGTGTGTTTGGGTGTGTGTGTGTGTTTGGGTGTGTGTGTGTGTGTGTTTGGGTGTGTGTGTGTGTTTGGGTGAGTGTGAGTGTGAGTGTGTGTTTGGGTGTGTGTGTGTGTGTGTGTGTGTTTGGGTGAGTGTGTGTGTGTGTGTGTGTGTGTTTGGGTGAGTGTGTGTGTGTGTGTGTGTGTGTTTGGGTGAGTGTGTGTGTGTGTGTGTGTGTGTGTGTGTGTTTGGGTGAGTGTGTGTGTGTGTGTGTGTGTGTTTGGGTGAGTGTGTGTGTGTGTGTGTGTGTGTTTGGGTGAGTGTGTGTGTGTGTTTGGGTGAGTGTGTGTGTGTGTGTGTGTGTGTTTGGGTGAGTGTGTGTGTGTGTGTGTGTGTGTGTGTGTGTGTGTGTGTGTGTTTGGGTGAGTGTGTGTGTGTGTGTGTGTGTGTTTGGGTGAGTGTGTGTGTGTGTGTGTGTGTGTGTTTGGGTGTGTGTGTGTGTGTGTTTGGGTGTGTGTGGGTGAAATTCACAGAACAACTAATTTATAAAATGTATAAAAACTAAAATAAAAATATAAATATAACGAAATGAATTACACAAATAAATTAATTTTGGAAAAAATAAATTATTTAAATAAAATACAAGTGTAAATAAATAAATGGATAAATAAATAAGTAAATAAATAGATCAATTAACATAATGAGTGGGTGTGGCTCCATTCATCAGTGGGCGTGGTCCCGTCATCGGTGGGCGGGGCTCTGTTCGTCGGTGGGCGGGGCTCCGTTCATCAGTGGGCGCGGCTCCAGGTGAAACACTTGTGGTGATTCTGCAGAGCGGACTTTAGGACCCAGAGCAGATCTCTCCTCAGAGCCTGCCAACCACAGGCTGCGTTTTCCTGAGTGACACACAGAGACACGCCCCCTTAGTTCTGATTGGTCCACACACTGACTGACAGACTGATCATCCAATGATTTATTCATGAAGAAGACATGAGGAGTTTCACTCATTTATACAGTCAATTACATTTTAAATTTAATTGTATTGTTTATTTTTTATTTCATTTTTTGTAAAAGATTGTAAAAAAAATTGAAAAGTATTAATTAAAGTAGTAATTAATTAAATATTCTGTGGATAAATATCAACAATAATCACTTTGTGCCCCTGAGTTTGTCTTGTCAGGCAGACGTCGTCACATTCACACCTGTATGTTTGTTTTGATATATGTTACATTTTATCTGATTTACACACAAAATAATCTTACTATAAAAATGAGACTGTAATTTTTACTTTGGTTTCATCTCGTGAGGTTTTATGTTCATCACTTTGAGTTTACCTGCTCAATGACAGCAGTCACGTTACTGAAGTAAGGAGACAGAACACCTGAAGTATCGACGTCCGACAGCTGCAGACAGAAGACAAACGGACATCAGACATCACAGGAGGATGACCATGACTCTGACTGAAAGCTCTCACCCTGCCAGCAGCTCCTCACAGCTCAAAAAACATCCCAGAACATTTCAACCAAATCTGAAACCTGACCTATCAAAACCTTATCTAGTGACCCAAGAACACGAGAACAGAACAGGAGAACAGGAGAACATGAGAACAGAAGAACATAAGAACAGAAGAACATGAGAACATGAGAACAGAACAGAAGAACATGAGAACAGAAGAACAGAAGAACATAAGAACATGAGAACATGAGAACAGAAGAACAGAAGAACAGAAGAACATGAGAACATGAGAACATGAGAACATGAGAACAGAAGAACATGAGAACAGAACAGAACAGAAGAACATGAGAACATGAGAACATGAGAACATGAGAACATGAGAACAGAAGAACATGAGAACATGAGAACATGAGAACATGAGAACAGAAGAACATGAGAACAGAACAGAACAGAAGAACATGAGAACATGAGAACATGAGAACATGAGAACATGAGAACAGAAGAACATGAGAACATGAGAACATGAGAACAGTAGAACAGAACAGAAGAACATAAGAACATGAGAACATGAGAACATGAGAACAGAACAGAAGAACATAAGAACATGAGAACATGAGAACAGAACAGGAGAGAAGCTGTTCCTCAGACTGGAGGTTCTGGTACTCACACAGCTGCCCTGCTCCTGCAGTCGGTCCTGCACGTTCTTGAAGTCGTCGAGTTTCTTGACGTCCCAGTTGACTCCGCCCTCTCCGACAGGTGGCACGTGATCCTCATCGTTGAATATCGGCCCCGCCTTGTCCAGTGACTCATACACGACCCATAATGCCCGGCGGCACTGCAGGAAATCAAACAGAGGTCAGAGTTTTTACATAAACAGGTTGAACATAAAAAGCAGCTCTCTGATTGGCTGAGAGGCTCAGGTGAGGTCAGAGGATTACCTGTTGGTGATTGGCTGTGGCAGCAGGGAAGACGGAGCTTGGAAAGGAGATGTTGGCGTTGTACGGCAGGCAGTGGACAGGAAACGGCGTTCCCTGCAGGTCAGACAGGAAACAGTTCAGGTTTAAATAGTTTAAATATTCAGACGTCGTCTGACAGAAATCAGATGAAGTTTCAGTTTGTGAGCAAGGCAGCACTCTAACGTTCTGCTAACATTCTGCTAACGTTCTGCTAACGTTCTGCTAACGTTCTGCTAACGTCAAAGGTCAAAGGTCAGGGTCCTACCAGGTCTCTGAGGAGGTTGTGGGCTTCCTGGACTAAAGTTCCCTGAAGATGGCAGGTCGGCATGGCAACAAGCATCAGCTGGAGGCTGCAGAGCTGCAGGAGGAGGAGGAGGACGGATGAAGGAGTCATGGTTCTGCTGGTTCTGCTGGTTCTGCTGGTTCTGGTCTGAAATGCTTCAGGTGAGCTGAGTGAGCCTGCAGCTTCAGGTGTGTTCAGGTAACCTGAAACAGAGAGCAGCAGATTGGCTGTCTGTTAGGACCCATCAGCCAATCAGAGGCCATCTACCTGTGTGAGTCATCCAGTTAAACCACAGAGACTCTGATCCAGACCACAGAGACCTGGACCAGGACACGTCTTCTCCGCCAGGTGAGTCACTGCAGGTTCATTCAGGCCTCTGATGTTTAGACATTTAGATTTATAGATTTCTTTTGTCTGAAGTCAGAAACTTGTCTGTTAATGTTTGATTTGTTTAAAGCTGAAGATAAAAACAGTTCAGTTGTTGGATTTTATTTTTCACACTCATTTGTAGTTTCTTCATGTTCGTATTTCCATGTGATGCTACTTTCTACATTTCAGAGGGAAATATTGTACTTTCTACTCCACTACATTTATTTGACAGCTTTAGTTACTTTTCAGATGAAGATTTGACACAATGGATAATATAACAAGCTTTTAAAATACAACACATTGTTAAAGATGAAACCAGTGGTTTCCAACCTTTTTGGCTTTTGACGTCTTACAAAAAGCAGTGTGTAGTCGGGGTCACATTTCACATGTCTATGAGTTGTTAACAGCTCCACCAAATAGTGATTTTTCCCTCTAAACTTCTCACATGCTTTCATTTCAATAAATGTTCAAATGATCCAATATTTCAGCAAAAATCAAAGATTAGAGAAAAAGTCCAAAAACTGAAAACAGATTTGTGTATCAGAACTTTGTTTTTTCTTCTTTCCTCTCCCATTAATCATCTCACCACCCCTCAGATTTATCTGCTGACCCTTTGGAGGGGCCCGACCCCTAGGTTGGGAACCACTGGACTAAACTAGCTAACTGTATATAAAGTAGTGTAAACTAGCTCCACCTCCAGCAGCTACAACAGTAACATGCTGCTCTAACACTGATGCTTCACTATTAATAATCTAATGATGTCATATATAATAATATATCAGTCAGAGGGACCAAACCACTACTTTTACTGCAATACTTTAACTACATCAAGCTCATAATACTTATGTACTTTTACTGCAATACTTTAACTACATCAAGCTCATAATACTTATGTACTTTTACTGCAATACTTTAACTACATCAAGCTCATAATACTTATGTACTTTTACTGCAGTAAAGTATCTGAGTACTTCTTCCACCTCTGATAAACACGCGTGTTTCCTTCAGGACGAGTGACGGAGTTAAAGGTTTGTTCATTTCCATTTTTCATCTTTTCCATTGCAGCCGTTGTTACGTTGAGGTACAAACATGTTAAATATTTGGTTATGATTCAGCCGGTCGGGGACGCGTCCGTGCCGCCGCTCGTCATAAAACTCGACTCTCTTTCCGATCAGCCAGTTTTCCAGATTCAGATACGAAGCGTCTGAACGAGAGATGGAAATATTCGTCATGGCTCGATCAGGTTTACGGTTTGGACTCGACCGCGGCTAACAGCAGCAGGCTGAGTGTACCGATAGTTTCCATTCGACTCGAGCGCCGTGTAACCGAGAACGATGTGAAACAGCGATGATCATATTCGACTGACAGGCTTCATGTTCTAACTTAAAGTTTCAACATTAATGAAAATGAGTAAAAGTGAGAAGTGAGTCAAGGATTCAGCTTTACAGCAGGACAAACTGCTGCAGAAATGAAACTTATCAGCATCTGTTTCAAATATTTCCACCTCTGCTGTTTCTGACCGCCGTCGACCCGGAAATCTGCTCCTGACGACAAACTTTACAACACGTTTCAACTTTAATGTTTTTTCACGTTTCTTCCATTTTGTTTGTGAAGGAACCTGAATATTAAAACCTGCTGATGGTCTGGTCGGTACAAACTTTATTCAAACTCTCTGAACTTTATTTAAAATGTAAAGATCATGAATGTAAAATGTGTCGTAGCTGCAGAACATAAAGAAACATTTGGAATATAAATGATGATCGTTTAGTTTTTCCAGTGAAACAATAATAAGAATCTTTATGAAGGAAATTCAAAAACATTCAGAACTTACTGAACATTTTATATATTATTATTATTTTTACAAAAACTAAACTAAAACACAGTAATGTTTCAATATTTATATATATTTATATTATAATCTATAATCAATAGAAACATGTCTGATCATATTACAGAAGCTTTATGTGAAGAAATGAAACATTTAAAACAATAATAATAATAATAATAGATCACATGAATGATTGATTTGATTGATTGATTGATTTTATAAATATATATAATAATTTATATTATAAAAGTGATCAATTTAATCAACACACTTCTTAAAGGTTTCCTGATAAATGATCAATATGAGATTTATTTCCCTGACTCTGATTCTGTGATCATTGATTAAATGCTGCATTTATTGATTGATTATATTGATTTCTTTACGAATGAAACATTCGATGTCACCATAGCAACCACCTTGATGTTTAAAGTGAAACTTTTTCTCTTCAGGAAAAGAAAAGAAAGTTTGTTTTCTAATTTAATATCATATATATTTAATATCTAACATGAAAAACAGGTGAACTTACCTTCCGAGTCTCTGACGGTCTGATGGAGGTTCAGCTGGTCCTGGAGGTCCTGGAGGTCCTGGAGGTCCTGGTGTATGTCGATCTGGTTCTGCGTTTGGTCGGTGGTTGTTGTGGTTCGTCTGAGAACGTCTGCAGCAGTTCTGTCATCTTGTGGTTTAAATAAAGCTTGATCCCGGCAGAAACTGAAACTCTGATGTCTGCAAATTCATTGTAAATTGGAAATTTCCCCCCCCCCCCCCCCCCCCCATCATAACCACCACCTCCCTCCTCTCAGGGCCAGGCTGAGGTTGTGGGGTATCTCACGATGACGTCTGACATACAAAAATACACTTCATGGCCAAAAGTATATGGACAGCTGAACATTGCAGCCGTGTTTAAATAAATAAAGCAGATTTCCTTTAATTTCTTTGTTAATATTAATATTAATACTGTAAATATTGATCACATCCATGAATGATGACTTTAAGATGTTATTAAGGGAGTTTCATTTTAAAGGATTCTTATTCACTATTCATTTATTTAACAAATAAATTAAGAAGTTTTTATGTTAAAACTGTTAAAAATATTTTGTACTGTTGAATTGTTTAATTTTGCAGCTACAATGCAAATTTAGGGTTAATTAATAGATTGATTAAATTAATATATTAAACATTTTTTGAGTTGTTGATGGATTATCTGTGTTGTTTGTGGGTTTTTTTAAATGTTCCAAATAGCATAAAAGTATCACGTTAACTTTAAATGAAGACTTTAAGGTTTAAATTCAGGGATGAATTTCATATCGTAAGTTTTGTTTTTTCTTTTTTTTGAAACTTTGCAGACAAAACATTAAAAAATCTAATAATTAACATTTACAACACAGAATTCATCCATTATATTTTCCCTTAAAAACCTGAAAATGAGATTGATTTTTTTGTTAATCAAGATAAATGAACAGGATGATGATTCAGTTTGATACCATGACGGAGGGTCACAGGCTTCAACAGCCAACAAGTCTGGAAACAAGGACTCAAACTTCCCTTCAGACCGCAGAACTCCGCAGAGTGCTGAGTGAATCACTGATCAGACGATGCGGTTCAACACCCGCGAGCTTCAGTTTACATTTACGGAGAAGAGTCGACACACAGCGGAGCGCAAAGACGAGTTCAGGAGGCAGGAAGTCTGAAGTCTCAGTTTACATTTAGACAAAATAGAAAGCATGAGTCTGAAACAGGAAGGAAACCTCGTTCTGTTACTGAGGGGTTTCTACAGTTCTTCAGTTTTTTTCTGAATGACTTCAGTTTGTAGTGAAATATGCAGATGCAGGAAACATGTGGGAACATCCTCACAGGTTTCTGTTGTTTCAGCTCATTTTCAGTTCTTGAAACATTAAGAACAAACATCCGATCAGATTATACGACTCGTTTGTTTAGTCATTACGTGAGGAGGCGTCACTGTGATGTCAAGAAAGGAAACCAGCTGTTTAATGCAGAAACATTTCTCCATCTTTCTAATTGTTGGTAAAACTCTATAAAGAGGATAATCAGTTTGAAAAACAAATGTTTTCATGTCTAAATTTAAAACATGTCTGTGTCCAAATATCTTAAACCATCTGGTGTGATTATATATTTAGAGTAGATTACAGTGTCTGATAATTTGACCAATAAAAGAGAATCTTACTGTTTTAATAACGAGGATGTCAAAACGTTGATCTTCTCACCGTCTAAACACTCAGACTGCAGAAGCTGATCATTAGAAACACGACGTGTCTCCGTACAACACTGCATGTAAATGACGGATTATTTAGACATAAAAGAAACTGTCATGACTCCGACAACCACCTGCTGCTCATTACCATCAGTCCCAGTACTACATATACTGGTCTCTGACATCCATTCCCTGCCAGTTTGTCTATGTTTATTTGTTATATACTTGTCTTCCAGCCACCCTGACCCTGTTCTGTATCTGTTTCCTGTTCCTCTTCCTGCAGTTTTGACCTTCCACCTGTTTGTGACCTGCCTGCCTGCGTTGCCCCTTTAGACTGTTTTGGACTGACTTCCTGTTACTGACCTGTAAGACAGTATTTCAGATTTGGTTTGTTAAAGGCCTTCTCTCTACCAGTCTACCAGTCAGGTGAACTCTTCTGTCTGTCCGCCTTCACTGACTGAGCTTCAGCGACCTTTCAGAAATCTGACAACATGGCTCCATTTTACATTTCTCTTACATTGAGCTATTTGATGACACAGGCGAGATGGCGTAATGAGTTGTTTGGCCGTCTCCATCCGTCATCTCCAAATTTTAGCCTTTTTAACCATTTTAATTCATTTCTACCAATTGATTAAATATCTCTATCAGATAAACAAAAGCTCAAAGTTTAATCCAATTTTGGTTCTTTTAAATTTATTCAAATATTCACAGTGTCTTCTCAAAAAGTGATCATATACAAGACCTGATCAGAGACTCAAATCTTACTTTCTATGCCTGTCAGAGACCCGGCTGCATGCAAACAGCTGCATCGACTGTACCTGGCTATAACATCAGGCCGGACTGAGGGAAAGGGCGGTGGACTGATGATATATATAAGAGATGCTTTCCAATGTGAGTGAATACAGTGGTCATCTTGTAACAATTTGGAATATATTGGACTAAATGTAATCTTGTCACCTCAAATGTGCTTTCTCCTTTTTGTAATATATCGCCCTCTTTCTGCCAATAATGTGTTTTATGATCAACTGCACAGTAAACAGGATGTGATTCTAGAAAAGAGATTCTTCTGATGGGAGATTTTAATATTAACTGGGATGATAAAACAAGTAGGAAAATTTAAAGCAGATCTCATCTAGTCTAGACTTTAACTCAGCTAGTTAAAGGTCCAACTAGAATAAATAATTCTTCAAAAACTCAGATTGACTTGTTTTCAGTAATAAACCTCAAAGAATTATTAAGACTTTTAACATGATAACTGGTCTGTCTGGAAGCTGTGGTGGGACTGGGGGAGGTACCTGTGCACCATTATATTATCAGCACCAAAGCAATGTCTTATAAACCCAACTTGTTCAGGATGTTATCACCTTTTCCAATCTATTTGCTAACACTTTCGCCAATATTTTAATAGCCCAACTCAAAACTGAGAGTGGCAGCTCTTGCATAAACTAAGGTCCTTATCTTCTTCAGCAATCATCAGAAAGTCCAGAAAATGTTCCCTCCTGGATAACATTAATAAAATGAGCCAAAAGCAGGGGAGTGAGTTAATTATGACCATCATGGCCAGGAGATTTCCCAGTGGCCATTTGGTGAATAGCTGTGTTAATTTCAATTGTTAAGTCATTTCCCAGCATCTTGTCAGTAATAATACTACTGAGTAAAAGCTCCATATTCTATTCTGTGGATACTTGACCAAAAGCAGCGAACCCTGATTGGTACAGCTTTTCATATAATCCCTAAAGATACAATATCAATATCTTCATATATATCTTCAGGGAGAAAATTTTAACTTTAATGTTTTTTAATATACAAGTTAAAAGTTTAAGACCGAACCCATAATATGCTCTAAAAAAACATCAATTTCAGCATAGAGCAATGTTTTAAATGTTGCCTGCAGGGAGAAGCTCTGCAGGAAAATGAGTCTGTTATTACACAGAGCTCCACTGGACTGAGGTCAGAAATGTGCTGACTGCGGGTTTCACATGATGTGGTATTACTCAGCCAGGCCTTATTTACCAGAGAGAAATCAAGTCTTGAGTTATGTGGAGTTCCTCTCTACCGGATGGATTAATCTCCATATATCAGTTAGTGCAGGATCTTTGATTAACGTTTTCAAGGCTATTTCAGCTTTATTTTGACATCTGTTTATAACAGGAGGAGAGCGGTCTATGACTGTATCCAGATCTACATAAAGGTCACCACCAGTCACTATAGGAATGTCCTGTAACTGAGCAATGTGAGTATCAGTCAGTCCCATCGGAGTTAGGAGAGGCATATAAATTATAAAAGCCATTTGTTTCTTCAGCAGAGACCCTAAGCAAATTAAATATCCCCCCCAAACATCTGCAATGCTGGTTGATGCAATAAAATTCAGATTTTTGTGAAATAGTGTTGCCACCAGTGACCAACCCAGTCCCTTTTTAATTTTTTAACTGCAAGGTGAAAGAGATGAGTCTTGCAAAAATAAAACGTTACATTTTTTACTTATAGCAAAATTCATGATTTTCTTTCCTTTGATAGGATTTTTAATCCCTCTAAAACTTCATACCATAACGTTTATTAGAGTTACACATATTGTGAGATCTACTGTTGACCAACCGGATACACAAAAAACACAAAGAGAAATAATTCAAAAAGAAACTTTACACACAATACACCGTTATAGTCCGTATGGGGGGGGGGGGGGATGTTATTCTACGGTACCTTTTCCTGTAACTGGTATGAAGAGTCCAAGAATTCATGCTACCTAGATCCAGGTCCTTTAGCTTTAGACGTGGGAGCGTCGTATTGTCCAGCTGTCCAGTCTGGAGCTGTCTGTATGTTTTGGGGACTGCTGAGTTTGAACCCTGGATCCTGCATGATACTAATCCAGGAGACCCCCTCCTGGAGGGCCTCCCTCGCCTCAGCAGCGGATTGGAGCGGCAGGCGCTGTCCTTGGTGTAAACTTTCAGTTTGGATGGAAAGGTTGATTTCACCTGTTTTTCTTTGAGCTCTCTCTTTATGGACGTGTAGCCTCGCTTCTCCTGCAGCAGTTTAGACAACCAGCTGTAGTTGAAGACAATTTGTTGCTCATTTTTACAACAAGTGGCCTTTTCTGTTTCATATCCCACTGCAGAAATCGGACAACGATAGACTGGAGGGTCGCTCCCTCCGTCAGATGCTGAGTAACCAGATAACGATGAGCTTGCACATTATTTACAGACGAGATGCCAAGTTTATCAGCAATAAGAGTTTTCAAGTAAATTATGTCTTCTCCTTCACTCCCTCCTCATGTTCAACCTCAACCCTCTGCTGTTGCATCAGGTGGTTTAGGGTTTGGTTTCTTCCACATGGGATGCCGTGGACTTTAGATTGGATGCCAAACTTTTCATCTCTCTCTGTAGATCAGAGATGTCTTTCCTTATTTCTCCTAGAATTCCTCTCTAAAACCACTGATTTTGACAGACTCCTCCATTGTCTGTTTCCTGCTGTGTCCTTTGGTTTTGGATTTGTAGTTGCAGGTCAGATTCTCAGATTCGTACACACAGGGTAGCAGACTATCTTCCCATATAGTTTGGCATCATTTGATTGTGAAAATAATATGTTATCCCCTTTATGTTATAATATTGGAGGGCCTGAGCGCTTCACAGTCACATTCCTTGTGCCGCCACTGCAGAATAATGAAAAATAAAAATAAAAATAGGATATTATAATTATTATAACAGGATATCATAATTTACATGTTGTGACATCAGCTTTGTGAAGTTTGGCAAAGTTCCAAAATAAAAATATCTAATTAATGATAAAACCAACTTCTTTTACAGTTGATTCCCACATCGAGCCTGGACTATCCTCAAGGATACCTGGAACCCTCTCAAGGACCTCTGGAGCCCCCTTAAAGATCCTCTCCAGTTATGTTTCCAGACATATAAAATACTCTGCTTGGAATAATAATGTGTGTCTGATATTGTTTTTCTTAAACATCTTCTCCTCCCTCATTAAAACTCCAGAATGTGTGAAGCTGTAAATATATTTCATCTCTAAAGTTTTTCTGCTGGACAAGAAGTCTCCTTCTTCACTGTAAAGTCCAGTGTTTGTTCACTGGAGGCTTCAAGTCTCCATATCACACATTTGTAAGTTAAATACTCGACCATGATTGGCTCCAAACTAGTTGTGATGTCATGAATCCTGCTCGTAGATCTACACGAGGTCCTTGAAGAGGTTTGTTTATTGAAAGTGTTAAAAGTGAGAAACAAGCTGAATAACAGTGTCTGTGTGCAGTGACTGAACTCAACCAGCAGGTGGAGACAAACTGCTCTTTAACTACAGGATCCTCTGACATGTTTTACTCTGATCAATCAGCCTGACGTCACATGTATATATACATATATATACATACATGTATATATACATATATGTATACATATATGTATATATACATGTATGTATATATACATATATGTATATATACATACATGTATATATACATATATGTATACATATATGTATATATACATATATGTATACATATATGTATATATACATATATGTATACATATATGTATATATACATGTATACATATATGTATATATACATGTATATATACATATATGTATACATGTATATATACATGTATGTGATAATACGACCTGTCCTCAGTTTGATGAAACACAACTTTACAACAAATGAGCTCAACTATTAAACTAAAACTATGAAAATCTTCATTCAGAGGATTCAGACTCAGTGAAGCTGAGAGACGACGTGATTCACGGCTTCGTGTTTCTGCTTCAGCTGCTGACTGGAACTGTAACACCGAGACCAGAACCAGAACCACGTCACACAACAAGCCACCCGACCACTCACACACCAGGACCAGGACCAGGACCTGGACCGTGACCTGGACCGGGACCGGGACCGGGACCTGGACCGGGACCAGGTCCAGGGCCTGTAGGGCTCAGACGGGACTGATCCATCACATGATGATGATGATGATGGTAATGAAGATGATGATGACGATGATGATGATGACGATGATGAAGATGATGATGAAGATGAGGAAACCTACTGCTTCCTGTAGTTTCTCTCTCAGCTGTTTATAATGATAAAATATTTATGTAATAAATAATAAATGATCAATAAACAGATCAAAACTTTAATTTGCAGCTGACAGGTCTGCAGTCACCTGAGCAGCTGTTTCCGGTTACCTGGAGCAGGTGGGCGTCAGGGGGCGGAGCCTCAGACAGGAACAGGAAGTGAGCCGCAGACAGACAAGTTAATGTGGTGGTTTGTGGATTTAACTTCCTGCTTCAGAGAGGAGAACTCGCGCAGGCAGCGGCACGCGGACACGGTGAGTGCCTGATGTTTTATTGATAATCTGTCTTCTGTCTGTCCGCGAGTCGGTTCTGTCGGTTCTGTCGGTTTATGTCTCGGTCTCTTCATGTTTCCGGTGGATGATTGACAGCGGGGGTCTGGTCGGGCTCGTGCAGCGACGCGGAAATAAAAGCTTCTGTACCCTCAGCTCTTTGCATAAGATCAATAAACTGACATTTTATGATTGTACGGCGGTTTGACGTCGTAAACCCGGACAATGACGTCAGGTGGAGGTGTGCGGCAGGTGTGGGTGAATCAGCAGACATAAGTTGCGCTGCGTCAGGTGGTCAAAGGCTCAAGTCGCACTAAAGATAAAATGAGTGTTTTCTCTACGGAGTCTGGTGCTCACTGAACGCTGATACCAGTTATTGTTACATATGAAAAGATAAAGTTCTAGTTTATATCACAACTAACGTATTATTTTCATTATCGATGAATCATTTGATTAATAAAATGTCTTGTTTTATTAAAATTAAGTCTATAAATATAAAAAACAGTGCAACAGACACTGAATTTACTTTCACAGATGATGTTTTGTGTGAGTTTAGTGGCTTCAGTAAAAAGCTGAAATGATTAATTGATTAGTTGCCAGCTATAAAATTAATCTGCAACTATTTTGATAATCAATTAATCATTGAGTCATTTTTTTAAAGAAAGGAAGTCCAAATTCTGTGATTGCAGCTTGTTAAATGTGAATATTTTCTGGTTTCTTTAGTCTCTCTGACAGTAAACTGAACATCTTTGATGTGGACAAAACAAGACATTTGATGACGTCGTCTTTAGGAAACACTGATCCACATTTTTCACCATTTTCTGATGAAAATAGTCCAATTTATGGACCAAACAACTAATCGATCAATTGAGAAAATAATCGACAGGTTAAAGAAAATAATCCTTATTTGCAGCAGGAATCTGAAAACAACACAATTAACCAGATTTTTTTATTTGACTTGAATTTTTTGATTTGAATTGGAGCTGCTGGAATACAGTTTTAAATACTAAATAACAAACATTGTTCATACATGATGAATGTGTTCAAACTGCTGCTGCTCAGCAGATGTTTCAGGATCTGTTGAAACCTCAGTGAGTCACAATCTGCATCATCTTCCTTCTCCACTTCTCCAGAAGTAGAAATAGTCCAGTAAAAACATGAAACTTCACTTTAACTTCAGACAAACTGATGTTGCAGCTGCAGTCGTTAGATTTCATCTGTGAGACCAACATTTATCTTCCAGAAGGAATTAAATCACATATCAAGACGCTGCAGAGACGTTCATGTTCTCCCGGGATGACCACATGTTGACTCTCAGGAGTCGGGCTGCTAGCAGCTGAGATGAGCGAATGGTCCAAACATCTCCCAACACATCCCAGCAGGTTTACAGACTGGCGTTACTGGGATAAACTGGCCACATTCTGGAATCTACATGTTACTTTCTCTCCTGAAAACATTAAAACTTAATAAAGTGACAAATTAACTGTAACACAGACTGAGAACCGTAACAAAAGTAAATAACAAAAGCACCAGAAGAAGAAAAAGTCCCACAGATCTCAAACAGTTGGTCTGTTTCACCCTCGCAGGACTCGTTTACAGACTTCCTGTTTTTCTGTCTCTTCACACAGTGCAGCTCTCTCGACCGCTGCTTCTTGTTTCCTCGTCACGCTGTCAGCAGGATGTGAGTCCAGTTGTGAACCTGCAGATCCACAACAAAGTCCCCTGAACCAAGACCACGCCAGGACCAGACCTGGACCGGACAAGACCAGGACCAGACCAGACTGCTGGCTCTCAGGAGGTCTGACTGGATTCTCTTGCTGGTGGATCAGGACCGTCCTGGTCCGACTCAGGCTGAGAGATGCTGACGTGTAACAGCAAAACCGTGACCCTGATCCTGCTGCCGGCCCTGCTGGTGGGGTGAGTTATACTACTGTTACTGCAAAAAGTACTACTGTTACTGCACAGAGTACTACAGTTACTGCAGAAAGAACTACTGATACTTCAAAAAGTACTACTGTTACTGCACAGAGTACTACAGTTACTGCAGAAAGAACTACTGATACTTCAAAAAGTACTACTGTTACTGCACAGAGTACTACAGTTACTGCAGAAAGAACTACTGATACTTCAAAAAGTACTACTGTTACTGCACAGAGTACTACAGTGACTGCAAAAAGTACCACAGTTACTGCAAAAAGTACCACAGTTACTGCACAGAGTACTACTGATACTGCACAAAGCACTACAGTTACTGCAAAAAGTACTACTGATACTGCAAAAATTACTACTGTTACTGCAAAAAGTACTACTGTTACTGCAAAAAGTACTACTGATACTGCAAAAAGTACTACTGTTACTGCAAAAAGTACTACTGTTACTGCACAGAGTACTACAGTTACTGCAGAAAGAACTACTGATACTTCAAAAAGTATTACTGTTACTGCACAGAGTACTACAGTTACTGCAGAAAGAACTACTGATACTTCAAAAAGTACTACTGTTACTGCACAGAGTACTACAGTTACTGCAGAAAGAACTACTGATACTTCAAAAAGTACTACTGTTACTGCACAGAGTACTACAGTTACTGCAAAAAGTACCACAGTTACTGCAAAAAGTACTACAGTTACTGCACAAAGCACTACAGTTACTGCAAAAAGAACTACTGATACTTCAAAAAGTACTACTGATAATGCACAGAGCACTACAGTGACTGCAAAAAGTACCACAGTTACTACTGCCAGCCCTGCAGCTGATCACATGAAACAGACGTCTGTCTGTAAAACAGTTGTAATAATAATAATAACAATAAAATTGATAATAGTAATAATAATAATAATAATAGTAACAATAACAATAGTAATAATGATGATAATAATGATAATAAGTGATCATAGTGACGTGTCGTCTCACTCATCCTGTTCGTTAGAATAACGAGGTTGATGTGAATGTTTTTCTCTCTCTGATGCTCATAATGACACTTTTAGTTCAGTCACTACAGAAACTTGAGTTTATTTCTGTGTTTCCTGAAGTGAAGAAACTTGTTGTTGTTGTTGTTGTTGTTCTTCTTCTTCTTCTTGAGCGGAAGGTTGTGTTTGTGCTTTGTGAAGCAGATAAAGCAGCAGCGTCTCGGGTGACTGAGTCTCTTGTTCAGAGGTCTTTGAGTCTCTAGCAGCTTCCCAGTTGGTGCAGCTACTCAGCCTGTTCTGTCAGGTTTTTGTTTGTTGAACCAGGAGGTGCTGGTCACACCTGATACCTGGTCACACCTGATACCGGAGCTCACATCCGTACTGATGATGACTCATCCAGGAACTTCAGTCGCAACGTCTGAATTAATGTATTTGACTTTCGAATGTTCCCAATAAACACTGTTCATGCATCCATCAGCTGCTAATCAACAGTTGGTGCTTCAGTTTTTTCCTTTGATTGATCAGTTTGATTGATTTGATTGATCGTTATTTCAGTCTTTAAGTTAAAAGAAGTCACAGTTCAAACTGAACAGTGTTTGTTCCCAGAGCTGCAGAATAATGACTGAGCAGGTTACATAGTCCATGGGCCAGACCAGAATTTGGTACCTCCTAAGGTGGCAAAACCTCTTTGGTACCAGTTTGTTTGTAGGGTCCATATAAGTACTTTGAAACATGATAACTGTTTCAAATGAGTAGCTTTACTAAATTTTTGGGACAATAATTGTATTTGCCATTATTGCCTTACAGTATCTGCACATAGTCCAGGTGATATGTGCCAAATGTGAGGTGATATGTTCACTTTTTCATAAAAGCGTGAAACTTGGCACACTTGTACAGTTTGCGGCCCTGAACATTTTCAGAAATGGAGCCATCGCAAAAACCCTGTTGTGGCCAATTTACTTTCCATCATAACCAAATTATGTATTTTGCGTCTGAAGTAAACATGATAACACAGAAAAGATGATGTCTACCCCCATGTTTTGATGGTCTAGGATTACAATGATATAATATACAACATCATAAACTGTTCAGGTGAATAGTTAATGGTGAATTTGGTTACGTCTAGAGCACAAATAAACAGCTCCACACACCTCCGCTCGACCCTGCGGCAGTGGGCTGCACGGATCTGCTCCATTCCTCTTTGTGAACAACTCAAGATGAGCTTGATCAATGTTGAGTTGACTGCTGGGGCGATCATAGAGGAGAATTGTGAAGCACTCCATAATGGAAATGACCTCCTCTAGAATGGTTTTTGGAGCCTTTGACAAAGCCATGAAGGCCTCTGTTGCCATGTCATCGGCATTCCAGGTATCTCATGCTGTCTGCTCATGCTACTGTGTCACAGCCAGTGAAGGCATGGAACACAGGAAGGGCCTTGGATTTGTCAGGACCCGAAGACTTGGCAGTCTCATGGGTAGGTATGTATCTGAAGTTCTTGCCAGTCCCAAATGCCACCCACAGCTCCTCAATGTCTGGTTCTGACACATGTGCAATGGCTAGGACCACAACATCTGTGTCCGCAGACAGCAGGGTGATCTTTTTAAATCCTTTTCTTGCAGCATCTGCCGCATGGAGTAGCATCCTTGTATCTGCCTCTTCATGCGTGAAAGAGGCAATCTGATAAGTTTCTTGTGGGTGAGACGATATACCATCGGGTCCGCAAGTGAAACAACTTGTTTGGTAGTCAACATTTCCACAAGGTCCCTGGCCAGAAAGTGAAAGAGCTCCGTTTTGTTTTCGTCCACTCTCAGGAAACCTTTCCCAGTTGGTTGGTATCTTGTTTTTTCCATCCACTCTTGTTCTTGTCCCGTCGCTGTTTCTGTCTTAGCTACACCTGGTTTCAGCATGTCAAGGACTGCTGACCCATCTAGTATTTGGATCTCATTGTCTGGGGCACTGCATATACAGTTCTCAAGGCAACTTGTTTTCTTAAGCGTAGTCCACCATGAAGGGAGAGTGATGGGGGGGTAGGCCTGATTTTTGTGGATGAGGATGTTTTCTTGGTTCGCATTATGGGTCTGACAGGCAATGCTTCTTCCTTCTCAACATGAACATAATAGACTATTCTGGCCCCCGAGAGTGATTGTAAATTAAAGATTACATGAAATATTTTCGAAATTTCTCTGCGATTTCATTGTAATCCTTCTCATGGCGCCACTGAATTCACCATTAACTATTCACCTGAAGAGTTCATGATATTGTATATGGTATAATTGTAATCTTTGACCATCAAAACACAGGGGTAGACGTTACTCTTTCTGTGTTATCAAGTTTGATTCAGGAGATATGATGCCAAATACATAATTTGGTTATGGCGGAAAGTAAAATGACCGCCATGGCTGCCACGAGGCATCTTTGCGATGTTCAGGGCCCCAAACTGTACAAGTGTACCAAGTTTGATGTTTTTATGAAAAAGTGAAGATGATTTTCACATATCACCTGGACTAACAGTAGGTTTGTGTGCAGTCTATTGTAAGATGTAATGCACAAATATATGCAATAATTAAGTTTGAATCACACATAAAATTACACATGCATAGAATATAACACATATGCAAACAATAGAAACAGGTCCTATGAGTATTTTTTTCAGCAACATGGTTTTTTTTGGGGGGTGAGGAGGATGGTTGGGGGGGGGGGGGGGGGGTCGCAACTGAGCATATAGCAGCAGTCCTGCAAGGTCCAATTTTGAATATGAATACTCAAGAATGGATATTAGCATGCTAGTATAACATGATATTTGTGATAATGATGATGATCATTGGTATATGTATTAAATAAGTGAATGAAAGAGGTAGAATTCCTAATTTTTTCTATGTATGACATGTTCCGTTCAAATAAAGTGACAAGATTTTTTCATTCCTTGGATCAGTGGTTGGTGTCATTGAAGGTTGATAACTGTGACTAAGCGTCATCATGTTGAAATATCATCCAGAGATAGACTTTTTCAAAATACCAAACTAGAATTTCCCCCTTTGGGTGGAACCAGTTAGTTCTGGCCTGGGCCCATGGACTTACACCATCACCTCTCCTTTCTGAACAAACTGAGTAAATGTTATTCAAACACCCGTACAACACACCCGTACAACACGCCCGTACAATACGCCCGTACAACACACCCGTACAACACGCCCGTACAATACGCCCGTACAATACGCCCGTACAATACACCAGTACAACACACCCGTACAACACGCCCGTACAATACACCCGTACAACACACCCGTACAACACGCCCGTACAATACGCCCGTACAATACGCCCGTACAATACGCCCGTACAATACACCCGTACAACACACCCGTACAATACGCCCGTACAATACGCCCGTACAATACACCCGTACAATACACCCGTACAATACACCAGTACAATACACCAGTACAATACGCCCGTACAACACGCCCGTACAATACACCAGTACAACACACCCGTACAATACGCCCGTACAATACACCCGTACAACACACCCGTACAACACACCCGTACAATACACCCGTACAATACACCAGTACAACACACCCGTACAACACACCCGTACAATACACCCGTACAATACACCAGTACAACACACCCGTACAACACACCCGTACAACACACCCGTACAACACACCCGTACAATACACCAGTACAACACACCCGTACAACACACCCGTACAATACACCCGTACAATACACCCGTACAACACACCCGTACAACACACCCGTACAACACACCCGTACAACACACCCGTACAATACACCCGTACAATACACCAGTACAACACACCCGTACAACACACCCGTACAATACACCCGTACAATACACCAGTACAATACGCCCGTACAATACACCAGTACAACACACCCGTACAATACACCCGTACAATACGCCAGTACAATACGCCCGTCCAACACGCCCGTCCAACACGCCCGTCCAATACACCCGTCCAATACGCCCGTACAACACGCCCGTACAACACACCAGTACAATACACCCGTACAATACACCAGTACAATACACCAGTACAATACGCCCGTACAACACGCCCGTACAATACACCAGTACAATACACCCGTACAACATGCCCGTACAATACGCCCGTACAACACGCCCGTACAACACACCCGTACAACACACCCGTACAATACACCCGTACAATACACCCGTACAATACACCAGTACAATATGCCCGTATAACACGCCCGTACAACACGCCCGTACAATACACCAGTACAATACACCAGTACAATACGCCCGTACAATACGCCCGTACAATACGCCCGTACAATACACCAGTACAATACACCAGTACAATACACCAGTACAATACGCCCGTACAATACGCCCGTACAATACGCCCGTACAACACGCCCGTACAACACGCCCGTACAATACGCCCGTACAATACGCCCGTACACACATACAGTGTACTCTCACCCAGTACTTTATTAGCTACACCCCTTCAGTCCAACACAACAGCTCCTCCATAAATTCTACTTTTCTGAGCTTTTACATTTTTAATATTTGTTGACATTTTCATAAATTGATAATTCTGCTTTATGTTTAATATTCAGGTCGTAGTGGTGATGATGAACTGAGGTGCATTATCCTGAAAAGTGTTAATAAAGTGCTTGCTCAGTGTATGTATGTCTGTATATTTGCATAAACAAACTGTAGTTCGATCAGAGTAACATGGATGTTTTTTTCATGCATCATGTTTTTAATAAAAGGCTAAAAATGAAAAGATACATAGAACATAAATGAAACACATATAGTTTAAATCTTAACATATGTGCACAGCCTCTGCAGTATTAACTACAGCTGCAACGATTAGTCGATTGACAACTATTTTTTGATTATCAATTGATTTGTCAATTTTTAAGAAAAAAACGTTAAAATTCTGTGATTGCAGCTTGTTAAATGTGAATATTTTCTGGTTTCTTTAGTCTCTATGACAGTAAACTGAACATCTTTGATCGTTGGACAGTCGACAATCATTAGTTGCAACTTTATTACGAACCCAAAACAGTTTAAACTACTGATAATAAACTAAAAAAAAATCACACTGAGAGTTTATAATATCCAATAATCAACTGTTGTTTTAAAGAAAAATAAAGTAGAATAAAATAAAAACTGTTTTTGTTCTTTTATCTAACAACAGAGATCTTTTTTTTTGAGGTTAACGATGGTCAGTCAAATGTTTTCTACAGTTTAAATTACTTCACACAAAAATGATCACAATTAGAAGAAAAGAACATTTTTACTCAAATATACTGAAAACAAAACTACAACTGCAAAACTTATTAAATTAAAAAACTTGAGTTTTATTTTTATTGATTGAAATCTAAATATTTTGGAGAGAAAGCTGGATTATTATTGGCTTAAATCATATTCCATGTTTCATCTATTTCAGTTTTTACTTGCTTGTGAAAGTGATTGATTGATTGATTGACAGGTGATGATTGATTCATTGTTTTGTCTATAAATTGTCAGAAAAAGATGAAAAATGTTTATTTTTACAGCTGATGTTGACGTCTTTAAATCTTTTGTCTAAAACTCCAAAAGTCCAAAGAATGTCACATATGAATAGAAGAGCCTGATTGATCTATCGATCTATCTATTGATCTGGCAATCTATCACAAAGTAAAACACTGTGTCCATTAGCTTTAATCTGACATCAAACAGCATCTACATGTTGATACGCTGACGTATTGACTCTACATGCATCTACTATTTTAACATTAAAACCAGCTTTATTGATTGATTTATTGATTGATTTATTACAGTTGGTGATTATTTAAATTTTCTCTTCCCCTGAAAAGTATTTTTAGTTTGAATCATTCTGACAGATGGAGTTGTGTTGTGTTGTTTGACCTGCAGCCTGTCAGCAGGTAACAGGAGCCCTGAAACAGCTTTCAGTCATCCTGCATGGCCTTCCTCGGACGGATACACAGATCTCATGTCTGTCATGTTGTCATCTGTTACTGCAGTTTGACTTTTAAATGAAAACTGTTCTGATCACTAATTATTGATGATTAATTATTGATTGTGTTTCTGTTTGAACCCTTAGAATGCTGTATGTCTACCTGAGCAGGTCGTCAGGGTAACACACACACATACACACACACACACACACACATACACACACACACACACAGACACACACTTATTCCACATTAAAATAAATGTTCCACTCTTTACATTGCAGCCTTCATACCTCATCACTCTGTTTACAGCTACAACGATCAATTGATTAGTTGATCAATATAAATTTACTCACCAACTATTTTAATGATTGATTAATTGTTCTGACAGTACGATCACACTCATATCATGTTTGTGTTTGCAGGTTTGTTCTGGACTTCAATAAACTGACCCACTCAGAGGACGGGTCAGTAACACACACACACACACACACACACACACACACACACACACACACACACTTTTCCCTGAGTAGAGACTGTCAGGCTTATCAACTCCACCTTCCTCACTGACCTTCGTACAGAGCAGCTGTTACCTGTCAGTGAGAACTCTCCACCTGTTTACAGAGTTATATACAGTATAAACCAGTATAAACCAGTATAAACCAGTACAGGTCCCGCTTCTTTTCTCCTTCTTCTTCTGATCTGAAAACACAAACAATCCCAGCATTAAACTAGTAGTTTTACAGCTGAATCAGTATCAGTCAACATGTGGCTGATACAACAAGCTCAATGCAACCGAAGTAAAATACATGAAAAGAGACAAAACATGTAACAGTGTACCTGATAATTCTGTAAATACCTGCAGATCAGATGTTTTTAAAGGACCAACAAACAAAATCTACATAGAATATCCAGCTCTTTATTAAATATATTATAGCAAACTAGAGTGGGAGTTGCAGAGACTTACAGACGTGGATGAAAATATTGGTTCTCTTCCACCTTTTTAAAAAAACTATATTTTCTCTGCATTAAGTTGAAACTGACAGAAGTATCTGTGATCCATCGTTCTTTATTTCACATTGAATATAACTGAAACTTTGCTTTTGATTCACAACTTAACATATTATTTTATACAATAAAACAAATGAAAATGGCCAGTAGTTCAGACTCTTCTTCACTGGTGGTTCAGACTCTTCCTCACTGGTAGTTCAGACTCTTCTTCACTGGTAGTTCAGACTCTTCTTCACTGGTAGTTCAGACTCTTCTTCACTGGTGGTTCAGACTCTTCTTCACTGGTGGTTCAGACTCTTCTTCACTGGTAGTTCAGACTCTTCTTCACTGGTAGTTCAGACTCTTCTTCACTGGTAGTTCAGACTCTTCTTCACTGGTGGTTCAGACTCTTCTTCACTGGTAGTTCAGACTCTTCTTCACTGGTAGTTCGGACTCTTCTTCACTGGTAGTTCGGACTCTTCTTCACTGGTAGTTAGACTCTTCTTCACTGGTAGTTCGGACTCTTCTTCACTGGTAGTTCAGACTCTTCTTCACTGGTAGTTAGACTCTTCTTCACTGGTAGTTCGGACTCTTCTTCACTGGTAGTTCGGACTCTTCTTCACTGGTAGTTAGACTCTTCTTCACTGGTAGTTCGGACTCTTCTTCACTGGTAGTTCGGACTCTTCTTCACTGGTAGTTCGGACTCTTCTTCACTGGTAGTTCGGACTCTTCTTCACTGGTAGTTCAGACTCTTCTTCACTGGTAGTTAGACTCTTCTTCACTGGTAGTTCGGACTCTTCTTCACTGGTAGTTCGGACTCTTCTTCACTGGTAGTTCGGACTCTTCACTGGTAGTTCGGACTCTTCTTCACTGGTAGTTCAGACTCTTCTTCACTGGTAGTTAGACTCTTCTTCACTGGTAGTTCGGACTCTTCTTCACTGGTAGTTCGGACTCTTCTTCACTGGTTGTTCAGCCTCTTCTTCACTGGTAGTTCAGACTCTACACTGGTTGTTCAGACTCTTCTTCACTGGTTGTTCAGACTCTTCTTCACTGGTTGTTCAGCCTCTTCTTGATCAAACTGCTCCAGGTCTCTCAGGTTTGATGGCTGCCGTCTCTCAGCTGCAGGTTTCAGCTCTTTCCACAGATGTTCAGCGGGATTCAGATCAGGACTCATAGCAGCCGCTTCAGAACGCTTCAACGTTTTCTTCTCATCCTCTCTTGGACAGAAGGACTGCGGCTTGTCAACATGCATTTTAGCAAAGTCCAGTCTGGCTTTGTTGCGTCTCCCTCTTAGAAGTGGGGTCTTCCTGGGTCTTCTACCACGGAGCCCGTTTTCATTCAGACAGTGAAACTGTTGTACCTTGAACTTGAAGATCAGCTTGGATCTGTATTGAAGTTTTCTTTGGTTCTTTCTCCACCATTCAAACAGTTTTCCTCTTGTGACCACGTCCAGAGATGTCGGCTGCAGCTCCATCAGAGTTAAACTTCGTAATAATATCAGCAGCAGTGGTCACAGGAACATCGAGCTCTTTGGAGATGATCTTGTAACCTTTACGTTGACTTTGTTTGGCTGTTACCTTGTTTCTAATGTCTTCAGACCGTCTCTAGTTTTCCTTCTGTTTTCAATGTTCAGTGTGATGCACAAACAGCAGAGTGAGTCACTTTCTCCTTTTAAACTGGCTGCTGAGTGATTATAAGACTGAAAACACCTGTGATACTAATTAAAACACAATAATCTGCTTAAAGTATCACTACAGATCAATTATTTCTCACAACTTCTAAATGGCACCAATAATTTTGTCCAGATTATTTTTGAAAATAATAAAATGTAAAGGTGCTGATAATTTCAGCCACATCTGTAGAAGGCACTGTGAGAAGAAAATTCAATTTTATAGCTAGAACTGTGAAGAAGACAAAAAATAAAAGATGGAGAATAGCAACAGAAATTTAAAGTAGAAGAAGAAAATAATTTTAAAAAAGAGCGAATTAGAAAATTAAAATGATACATGATGCAACATGTTTTCTTTATTCTCTAATGGTCACAAGTGTGAAGGCGCTGAGACTGAACAGCCTCTGAGTTAACAACACTTAGACCAAATAGGTCTTGTCTGTAGGTGGAAGGCTGCAACATGGATTATATTTTAAAAATGAAGTAACATTAGGAGCCACTGTTTAATTCAGCACATATTTTGTAGGTAAATGTAGACTTGTTTCAGTAAAAATGTAACTTAAATGACTAGTTAACAAGCGATCCATCACCAATCACCATTATGTTAAATTGTTGTTTTTTTCAATGTGTGTGTGTGTGTGTGTGTGTGTGTGTGTGTGTGTCCTGCAGATCTCCTGCTGAAGTCATTATGACTCATGTTTTCCACCTGGTGGCTCCTGACCAGTAAGTACGCTGATGACATCATCATTACATTTTGTTTTTAATAAACAGCTTATTGATTTGATGTTTTTAGTTTACATCACAATCACTGAGAAACAATCAGTGTGTCTAAATTTTCTACTGCATCGATTCATTGATTTTTCTGAGTTTATTTTTCTTTTCTTTGTCTTTATATTTTTGTAAACAAACTAACAATACTTCTGGGTTTTGCTGCTTGGACAAGATTCAAAGTCATCACCTTGAGCTCTGGGAAACTGACGGGTGTTTTTCTCTCTTTTTCTGACTTTATAGACCAAACAATCAATTAATTTATCATGGAAATAATCATTAGTTGTGGCCCTAACAGCATTAATAGTATATTACATTATTGTATACTAATAATGTAATATACTAATAATGTTTTCCTAAAATCAACTTACTTTACAGTTTTATACCAACAGGAAATGATATGTCAGTCTGACACTGCCAGTTAAACTTCACACTACTCATTTCCCAAACATTTAATATTTGGAGTTCACAAAGATGTTTCACCTCCATCCACAATCAGTTTTTAATGTTTTCCAGTCGTGAGCAGCTTCCTTTTTGCACTCTGAACTCAAATGCATTACTTTAATAGCATGAACACACTGCAGACTCAGACTGGGAACCAGTGTTTAGTCTGGGAGTGGTAGGCAGCTAAAACCTCAGACTATTTGTGAAGTCTGACACCTGCTGCTCAAAAGCAGGAACTGAACTCTTTATATGTGAGTGACTGCAGACAGGAAGTCTTCAATAATCAGCTGTTTGATCGACAACAAATAAAAATACAAAACTAGAAAGTTGTGTTTTCACAGACATGACGTCAAACGAGCATAAAAACGTTTCACAACATGAAACACTAATATAAATCTTAAATACTAAAACAACAGAATTTAATTAAGATGTAAAGTTTTTTAAGATGAAAAAACAATTTTAATTTTGAGTAACTGCAATTGAATAAAACTGAATATATATATATATATATATATATATATATATATATATATATATATATATATATATATATCACAAAACTACAATTGTAAATGAACTCTGAATATTAATTGTCAATTAATATTTTTAAATGAAAGGGAAAATAATATATAAGCATATAAAAAGTGACGGTGGTTGTTGCTAATGCTGACATGTTGCTATTTGTCACCCTGCTGCGGATAAAACAACAGGAGGCTTGTGGACACCAGTCAGTAAGTAATGCTAATGCTAATGCTAACACTCACAGCACACAGTTTAGATTGTAGTCAAAGGTCAGTAACAATCTGACATTAAAACATATTTATAAAAAACAGATTAAACTGTAATGAATACATACATTAATAAATAAATCAGTTTAATTTTAACTCCGACAGCGACATGGACGACGTAACCTTATACTATAATGTGTTTAAATATGTGACTTCATTGATTTTATTGTAAATGTCAGTGACAATATTAAGGTTCATGTGACAGTAAAAGAAACTGGTGAAGTCAGTTTATAAACATCATCCAAAGTTTTCTTCATTACTTCAAACTTAACAACAGTATTTTGTGTAGCAGAATTGTGTTTAGTTTAGTTTTCTATCCTGTAAATCATCTCAATGCCCCTCAGGATTATTATGAGGTAGCAGGTTGTTGGTTTTGGTCTTTAATGGGTCAGATCATTTCATTTGTTGACAACATTAAAAATCTAGAATATTATAGACTGATGCCACATTCATGTCATACAGAATGTGTAGTAGAGATGTTTGTGAGCGTTCATATCATCAGATAACTGTAGATGTGTTGGTTGACTGAGAGTTATACTGTTCATTTGGATTCAATTACACTGAACAGACTATAATTGAAATGAGGTGTCCGTGTTTGTTTGATTTTCAGTCACTTCAGCGCTTTCATAAATCTATTGATCTATATGATGAGCACCAGCGTCCTCCAGCCCTGAACTAACTTTAAGCTTTTACCTTTTTAAACCTACTCTCACCCAAGCAAAGAGCAGATACTCTTCTCAGCCCCAACTGGCTTGATGGGCAGTTAATCTGAACGCTGTAGTCGACGTAGAGGTCCAACCACCATCACTGTTTATGTAATAATGATTTAGATGTTGATGTGAACGCTAATTACAAGTCAGAAACTCAAAATACGATTAGTGTATGAACATATGAAATATGAAATAGCATTATTCTTTAAATTAAACCCCTCAGCACGCAGGAGTTCTGGGTAATGAAGTCCTCAACAATTGCGACTTGAAAGCATCGGTCCGCCTCCAACACTGTGATCCTGAGGAGGAGGTCCTAAAATCTGTTCTTTACATTGTAATGAGCCCATGAAAACTTTCCATGTTCAGCTTCACTGCTGGTCAGAAGAAGAAATAAATCATTAGGATGTAGTTTGTTCAGATTGTTGCTGTAATTAAGCCTGCAGCCTGCAGGGGGCGCTAACAGGAGTTTAGACTGATGAGGAACCTGTTTGTGTTTCAGTCTGCAGTACAAACAGCCCAGCATCGTAAATGGGTAAGTAACGTTCACTGTCACTATTGTTCATAAAAATGAGGATGATGTTGTTGTCGTTGATGTTTGTTTCTTGATTGCAGTCGTACTGACGTGGTGACGGTGGCGCCCTGGTTGGCTCCTATCGTTTGGGAGGGAACCTTTAACCCAGCTCTACTCGACAGCATCTACAAACCAAAGAACATCACCGTTGCTGCCACTGTGTTTGCTGTTGGAAAGTAAGTATGACATCACAACATCAAGCAGTAATTATGTGTTTGACCTTTGACCTCAAGGTGACCCCTCTGACCTTCTGGGCAGGTACATCATGTTCCTGAAAAAATTCCTCGAGACAGCAGAACATCACTTCTTCGTTGGTTTCAAGGTGCATGTCTACGTGTTCACTGACCGGCCAAAGGAAGTGCCTCAAGTTGAAATGGCTGCCGGCAGAAAGGTAGACCGGATCAATCAATTAATACTCAATAAAGCAGCAACATATTTATTTAAATCTCTGATCATCTGCTGGACTTTTGATTTGTGGCTGATAAACCTTATTTCATTGTAAATATATATATATATATATCCCTCCCCCCTCTGTGGCGGTCGTCTCCCTCCCCCCTCTGTGACGGTCGTCTCCCTCCCCCCTCTGTGACGGTCGTCTCCCTCCCCTCTCTGTACATAAGTATTATGAGCTTGATGTAGTTAAAGTATTGCAGTAAAAGTACATAAGTATTATGAGCTTGATGTAGTTAAAGTATTGCAGTAAAAGTACATAAGTATTATGAGCTTGATGTAGTTAAAGTATTGCAGTAAAAGTACATAAGTATTATGAGCTTGATGTAGTTAAAGTATTGCAGTAAAAGTACATAAGTATTATGAGCTTGATGTAGTTAAAGTATTGCAGTAAAAGTACATAAGTATTATGAGCTTGATGTAGTTAAAGTATTGCAGTAAAAGTACATAAGTATTATGAGCTTGATGTAGTTAAAGTATTGCAGTAAAAGTAGTGGTTTGGTCCCTCTGACTGATATATTATTATATATGACATCATTAGATTATTAATAGTGAAGCATCAGTGTTAGAGCAGCATGTTACTGTTGTAGCTGCTGGAGGTGGAGCTAGTTTACACTACTTTATATACAGTTAGACCATAAATCAGCATAACACAGCTGTCAGCAGGTGTCCTGAGTCCTTGCAAGAAACATAAAGGTTGTTTTCCTTTCCCACTGCAGCAACTAAACTGTTTCAGTAATAGTTTTGGCCAATGAGCCGTTTTTGGATGTTTACATTTCTCAGAATGAAAGAGCAGATGTTATTTTCTACCTTTCTTTTTTTTCCTGCTATACCAAACCGTGAACTTGTTGTACCATTACACCTGTAATATAAATTATATACAGACGTGGCTGGAAATATTGGTATCAGAACGCTCCAACGTTTTCTTCTCATCCTCTCTCGGCTGCTTTCTGATGTATGTTTGGGGTCATTATCCTGCTGGAAGACTCATGACCTGCGACTAAGACTCAGCTTTCTGACACTGAGCTGCATGTTTCACTCCAAAATACCTTGATAGTCTTCTGATTTCATTGTGCTGCACAGATTCAAGGCAGCAAAACAGTCCCAAAACATCACGGAGCCTCCTCCATGTTTCACAGCAGACATGATGTTCTTTTCTTTGAAGGCTTCATCTTTTCTTCTGTAAACATCTGGGTCGGTGTGATTTACCAAAAAGCTCTGATTTAGTTTCATCTGTCCAAAGCACATTCTCCCAGAAGGACTGCGGCTTGTCAACATGCATTTTGGCAAAGTCCAGTCTGGCTTTGTTGCGTCTCCCTCTTAGAAGTGGGGTCTTCCTGGGTCTTCTACCACGGAGCCCGTTTTCATTCAGACAGTGAAACTGTTGTACCTTGAACTTGAAGATCAGCTTGGATCTGTATTGAAGTTTTCTTTGGTTCTTTCTCCACCATTCAAACAGTTTTCCTCTTGTGACCACGTCCAGAGATGTCGGCTGCAGCTCCATCAGAGTTAAACTTCGTAATAATATCAGCAGCAGTGGTCACAGGAACATCGAGCTCTTTGGAGATGATCTTGTAACCTTTACGTTGACTTTGTTTGGCTGTTACCTTGTTTCTAATGTCTTCAGACCGTCTCTAGTTTTCCTTCTGTTTTCAATGTTCAGTGTGATGCACAAACAGCAGAGTGAGTCACTTTCTCCTTTTAAACTGGCTGCTGAGTGATTATAAGACTGAAAACACCTGTGATACTAATTAAAACACAATAATCTGCTTAAAGTATCACTACAGATCAATTATTTCTTACAACTTCTAAATGGCACCAATAATTTTGTCCAGATTATTATAAAATGTCTTTGTAGAATAAACATAAATTCAGTTATTTTCACAACTTTTATGTTTTGTTCCACTGCAAACCAAACATAAACATGCACTGATAATAAAATATCTTTTAATTTCAACACTGTTCAGGGCAAATGGTGCATTATTTTAATAAAATGTAAAGGTACCAATAATTTGGGCCACATATATAAAATTAATTTTCACAATACATTTTAAATTCTTTTCACAAGAAACCAGTTTTCTACCTGAAGTGAACAGATCTGACTTCTGGCAGTGGTTGGTCCCACACATCTGAACTGTTGTAATGTTTTGAGTTTCTAAAAGGTTCTGCATTGTTCTTTGGTCATTTTTTCCTCTGTTAGAGAATCAGAGTTTTATAGGTGAGATTGAGAATGTTGTGACATCTTCCTACATGCGTGAAAAACGGCAACAGAAAGACGGAGTCACAGTCTGATGTTTAAAAACTAAAACACAACAGAAAGAACTACAGTTTGTGTGCATGTTTGATATCTAAAGACTCCTCCTCTTCCTCCTCCTCCAGCTAATGGTGCGTCCGGTGCCCAGCTCAAAGCGTTGGCAGGAGATTTCTGCTCGTAGGATGGAGATCATCCAGACGCTGATAGAGGAGGAGCTTCGTAACGGCATCGACTACATCTTCTGTCTGGATGTCGACTCTGAGTTTCACGACCGCTGGGGCACCGAGTCTCTGGGCGGACTGGTTGCTGTGATACATCCAGGTCTGTAGACACACAGCTACCTGTCCAGGTGAAGTTGGGTTGTGTGTCATGTGTTGCTTCCTACCTGTGTGTCTGCAGGTTACTACAGAGACGACCGCAGCAGGTTCCCCTATGAGCGCAGACCACAGTCCAGAGCCTACGTGGCTGCCGGGGAGGGAGATTTCTACTACTGTGGGGGGGCGTTCGGGGGCCTCCTGCAGGAGGTGCACCTGCTTGCCAAGACGTGCCGCTCAAACTTTGAGGCTGACGCCAAGGAGGGCATCGAGGCCGCCTGGCAGGAGGAGAGTCACCTGAACAGGTAGGCAGTGTCACCTGAACAGGTGTTGGCACTGTTTGTATTTTCTGATAACTTCCTGTTCTTGTGTGTTCAGGTACATGTGGATCAACAAGCCCAGTAAGATTCTGTCACCTGAGTACCTGTGGCAGGACTTCAAAGCCAGAAACCCGGAGATCCACATCGTCCGCTTCTCTGGAGTTGTCAAGAACTACGCTGACATCCGACCCAACGTCTGAGAGTCTGGACTGAACTAAAGTGGACTAGAAGAGCTGTGCCTTGAAACAGGTTTGGAAAAGCTCAGCTATACCTGTATGCACTTACTTACCCACAATCCAACTCTTCACATCTGCATCATCTGACACCACAGAATCAAAAACATAACTGTCGTTACATGGTGTCACGACCTGATCCGTCGCCCTTTGGATTAACTCATCACCTCTACTGCACATGTGCAACTTGTTGAACTTGTGAAAACAAACCGTCGTTTTACAGCGGACTCTTCTCGATGTGCTTGAGTCATCCGTCCGATTGTTTTTCTTTTTAGGCTTCATGTTCATTTTCTTCTGCAGAAAACTAAAACTGAGCTGCTACTTTCAGCAACAAACATCTTGAAGAAGAAAGATAAAGTTAGCCAGCTAACAAGCATTAGCTACTGTGAACAAACAGGGGCTAGTTAGCATAAACTCTCACATCAATAAATTAAGCATTCTCCATCTGTAGCAATCTAATATTTGTTGTCCAGTGAGCTACATTTTATTAGCTCACTAACTACTCAATGCTAGCTCATATTCTATATTGAAGAATGGTTCAACCATCCGTCTGTTTATTCATATTGTAGCTGTGATGCACACTGACGCCTCTAGGGGGGGTGCTAACAGCAGTTTGTTTTCTTCTACCTATGTGAGCCTGTGCAATAGAGGTCAAACATCCTGATCTGGTCTAGAGGACTCTGTGGGTTCAGGTGCTTCTTTGTTAGCCAACAAACTGAACCAGATTTTATCTGTTTCATTAAGAGTTGATGTGACGAGACTCAGGTCTGGTGATAAGTTAAAGGACGAGTTCCCAGTGTCCCCAGAGTTTCCAGTGTTTCCAGTGTGTTAAACCAGCAGTCAGGTGTCTGTAATCATTCCTCCTGTTCATACTGGATATTAAAGATCCTTCAAATGTGCTTTCAATGGAAGTGATGGAGGATAAAATCCACAGTGTGTCCACACAGTCATTTAAAGTCTGTGTGAAGCTTCTATTCAGCTTCAGCAGTCTGAGTTAGTCATATCAAGTGGATATCTGACACATTTACAGTCTTTTTAGCATCAAATTCCCTCTTTGTGTTTCCTCGGACAGTGTTTCCCTGTTGAGCTGCAGGTGGAAGTATAGTAACAAAAAGAGGAACTTTGGCACTAAAAAGACTGTAACGTTGAAAGATATCTACTTGATTTGACTCATTTGGACGCTGAAGCTTCATATTAGCTTCAGATAAACTTTAAATACATTTTTACACAGAAGGAGGACTGTGGATTTTGTCCTCCATCACTTCCATTGTAAGGTCATTATGAAGGGATCTTCTAATGGTCAGTATGAACAGGAGGAATGATTACAGCAAGAAACACAGCTTTAATGTTCATTTGATGACTGACTGCTGGTTTAACCCAACTTATTTAAACCTGCGTTACCAAACAACCCCCTGAAACATCTCAGGTTCAGTAAAGTTCAGGATCTTTTATATTCTGTCTTCTCAAAGTAAACAAATTAAATATAATTAAGAATGTGTATCATGTGACCACAGTCTGACTGAAGGTATACTTCATCATTTTTGAAAGCACTTCTTCTCAGATGAGTCAGATGTTCAGATTGATTTCTCTCTTATATCTGTATGTTATATATGAAGCTAAGGCTAGCAGCTGGTTAGCTTAGCTTATCATAAAGACTAGAAGCAGGTGGAAACAGCTAGCCTGGCTCCAGCTCCTTGATTAACAGATTTGTTTAATCTGAAGTGTAAAAACTAGAAGGGAAATGGATCGGACTATTTCCTGGCTGGGAGCAATAACTCTCAGAGTGGCATCAATCTTCTCATCAAACTCTGTGTTTTACAAAGTTTGGAACTGTTCCTTTAAATAAAAGAGCTCGATGATGTTAAAAAACAACTCAAAGCTTCTCTCAACAAATTAACAATAGGTCAGATTTTCACTGAAATGATTAATCAATTAGTTGATCCACAAAAAAATTCTGCAACTTTTCTGATAATTGATTAACTGTTTCAATCAAGTAAAGATGGTGAAAACATGACAAATAAATGCGGTGATTCGTTAGTTTTCTGTTTTCTATCACTGTAAACCGAATCTGTTGGTGGAGAAAATGTCATCTCAGACTGTAAGAAGAGTTTATGATATTTAATAGATGAATGATTAATGAATAATTAAAATAATCATTAGTTGCTGCTCTGCCCTGTTTACTAACAGGTCACACCTGTGCAGGACGAATCACTGACTTTATATTCAGCGCTGGGTGTTTGATGGACCTGTTGCGCCACCTTCAGGGTTTCTGCTGTCAGAATCCTTTCTCTCGAGTGTTTGTTTTGTTTGTCGGGTGGTTCAGGTTCGGTCCACCATGGTACATTTGACCCTGTGCAGTTCTGACATCATGTGACTTCCACTCAGGTGTATGTGTGCTTTCATGTAATAAAGAAAATTCTTTTTCTGTGTGAGAAGAATTTGTTCTGCTTCATTAATGTTGTCAGATTAAATATTCTAAATAAATTTATTATGATTTTAATAACATTTTCTGATCAGCACAACATAATTATTTAATGTTGAAAGTGTGTCTTATTGAGGTTGAGAGATCATTAATCAGCTGACACTGAAACAAACAGTTGAACAAAATGAGAATTTGAATTGTGAGATAAATAAATTAGTTTTATGATTCTGTTAGTGTTTAACCTGCTGAGCAGCTCCCTCAGCTGGCAGCAACACACACTGCAGCTGCTTAAATTCAGGTTTATTTGTTCAACAATAGAGTGATATAAAATTATATATCTGCAGGACCAGAGTTTAAGAACAAATCATGACCCCGATCGCAAGGGCAGACAGAGTTAAACAATAAAACTGACTCAGCTGATCTGACTCGTTAATCTGAGTCAAACCTCGTTTTTAAATCATCTCTAAGTTTTTGTTTATCACCTGCAGAACTTTGTGCTTAAAAGTTTTGTCTCAGTTGAGTTTCTTGAACTGAATCTGATGAACGTCGAGTCAGAAACGTCTGGTTCAGTTTTGTGTTTGAACAGTTCAGAAAAACTCTGAGTTTGTTCACCCTGAGATGAGGGAAAGTTAACTTAAACTCTGGATCAGTTACCATGGTAACTTAAACTCAGGGTCAGTTACCATGGTAACTTAAACTCAGGGTCAGCTACCATGGTAACTTACATTCAGGGTCAGTTACCATGGTAACTTAAACTCAGGGTCAGCTACCATGGTAACTTACATTCAGGGTCAGTTACCATGGTAACTTAAACTCAGGGTCAGCTACCATGGTAACTTACACCCTGGGTCAGTTACCATGGTAACGTAAACTCAGGGTCAGTTACCATGGTAACTTAAACTCCGGGTCAGTTACCATGGTAACTTAAACTCCGGGTCAGTTACCATGGTAACTTAAACTCAGGGTCAGTTACCATGGTAACTTAAACTCCGGGTCAGTTACCATGGTAACTTAAACTCCGGGTCAGTTACCATGGTAACTTAAACTCAGGGTCAGTTACCATGGTAACTGTGAAGCTAACCTGCTGCTTCTTACAGAGTTTCAGGTCTTGGTTCATTCGGTCATATCAAAGCTCGTATGGAAGCTCGTTCATTAGCGGAGCTTTACTGTCAGAATCTGAATCCTGGTCGGATGTTAGTTTGTTACTCAGGACTTTCTAAAGTTTTTATGCATCAGTCGTTTCTTTGAGCAGCAGTTCAAATATTCCACAGCGTGAATTGATCCTCAGCTCAGAATCAAACCTCTTCACGTCCTTCTGTTATAACTCTGAGTCAGTTTGTTAGAGCAGCTGCTGACCTCTAATCTTTATTACACATAATGTTTCATCTCAGTTTAAATGTAAACAATCAGTATGAAGCTTCAGACACGTCGGATCAATGAATAATGATCCCTGTCAGTCATGATGTGATTGGTCCATAATATCATAGATGATATGTTAACATGCTGAGTGAGCAGGATCGCGGTGCAGCTGCAGAATGTAGTTTGAAAGTGAGATTTTTAAATAGGAGCTTAATCTGAACGTGTTTTAACAGCATTCAGTGTTTAAATTTACTACATTTGCTGAAGCAGCTGAAATAAAGTCACTGAATGTTGAGCTGAGAAACAAACAGACGTCTAAACATTTAAAATATTCTGTATTTTAACCTCGATGCCTTTTCAAGTACAAACCATCAAACACATTATTATTGATCAGACTGTGAGTTTACAGTCACGTCTCTGTGTCTTTGATCTATTTATGTTTTAAATCTTTAACTATATTTCATCTTCAGTTGCTGCTTCCTGTGTTTTGAACAAATATATTTAAAATGTAATGTAGCTGCAGCTTGATACAGTCAGATCCCACTTTATCATCATTAAACAAATGTAAGTCTGATAAACGATCAATTAATGGACGACACTGAATAAAACTTTATTGTGTTAATTTATTGACACTTTTCCTGCTTATCTTTTTTTTAAAGATAAACTGATTAAATTTAATCCACTGGATTAAAATGGAGGTTCTGCCTTTTATTTGCTTGTTGCCATGGTGACTCGTAGTATCGGGGCTCCATTGACGATAGCTTTTTTTATTGATCACGCATGTGCTTAACTCAGTGAACATACTCAGAGCTGATTAAACTGACTCTGATCAGCTGTTCTGAAACAGAAAACTCTGAGTTTCTCATCTTGAGGTTCATCAATTCAGAGTTTATTGAACCTGCTTTCTGAAACAGGTGTTTCATCCTTCAGGTGAAGCTCGTCAGACGCAGCAGGTGCAGACGCCATGTGACGCAGGAAGTATTCTGTTATGTGCAGTTAGTTTAAACAATAAGTGATATCAATCAAATGTCTGCAAATCAAATTTTACAAGAAAACAAAAAGGTTTTACAAATATTTCCTTTTTTTTTTTTTTAGATGTTTTTGTATCTCTCAACACCCTCCATCATTTCCTTTGTGCAATGCATTGTGGGACAATAGTGTCTAGTCTTTATTTGTTTGAATCTGAAAACAAATAAATAATAAAATATTATAATTCTTATAAGATTGTACACAAACAAACTCATCTATACATGAATATAAAGTGAAACACTTTAATTATACAACACAGTCGACCCAAAGTGCTTCACAGCACATGAAGAGGAAAACAAAACAAAAGACAATTAAAAAGAATGACATGACAGTTTGAGAAATAAAAGAAAATTGTTGAATATCAGATTAAATAAAACATTAAATTAAAAACGTGTTAGTGAATCTTGACCTTGTAAATTCATATTTATATCTGAAGACTTCAGGATTTTAAAAATCATTTTAAGTTTTTGTGGATTGATCTTAATAGAAAATATATCTTCTTTTATATTTTCCTGCTGCATTTAAGCAGAGAACAAATACTAATATTCATCTGAAATCATTATGAACTCTTCTCGGGAACACACTAAAAAAAGACAGAAGAAGAAGTCAGGATGTGTGAAAACAAGGATAATATTGTTTTCAGTAGAATTCATGTTTGTGTGTGTTTTGCTCTTCAGTGCTTAAAATACGCATGAATGTGTTTATTTCAGTCGTGTAGTTTGAGTTTAAAAGGCAGATGAGGACCAGACATCACTCTGGTTCACATTTGAGTCACCAATTACAGTTTAAAGAAACATCATTGGCTTTGTAGCAAACTCCCATCATGCACTGTGTTTGGGTACAAAGTTGACATTAGGCTCGTTCGAGATCAGTCACTGGTGATCACTGCACAGGGCAGCCGGTTAGATTTGTGTCTGACTTGATCCCGACCACAGCCTGTACCCAAAGTGACGTAGCGAGGTGTGACATCACCCATTTGTTTGCTTTGGAGCCAGTTTGAAGCCCAGAGTTGCAGCTTCTGGTCGGCGCCATGTTTTCTGTTTGGAGCCAGGAGCTTCCAGATAAGGAGTGTTTCCTTTCACGCTCTGGAAACATGCCCTGCTACCGCGGGTCCAAGCTAACGCTAGCTTACTGAGGACACTGAGTGCTGCACATTTTGGCTAACATTAGCTACTATAGCTAAACTGTGCTAATAGGGCAGGTATCATAATCAAGTAACATTAAAGTTAGTGAAATATTGCAACAATAGTCTGACTGAGTCCTGGAGCCGGGGAGAGCAGCAGGTGAGCCAACTGTCAATCACAGCTGTCAATCATCACCCACACGGCAGACATCAAGCTAATATAAGTCTTCAAATCTTATTAATGGAGCTAAGTTTTAGGGGAGGCTGTAATGAAGTGAATAAAAGTAGGTTTTCAGTCTTGATATAAAGATTTCAACTGAATGTGCTATTTTAACATGTAATGGAAGTCCATTCCAGAGATAAGGGGCATGGTAGGCAAATGCTCTGAAGCCAACTGATTTATTTATTAACTGAAGGAATGACCAGGAGACCAGCAATGAGAGAGCAAAGAGGGCGTGCTGGTGTTTACAGTGTAATTACCTCAGATAAGTAAGGTGGTGCAAGTCCATGCAAGGCCTTATAAATTAAAAGAAGAACCTTAAAATCAGCTCTGGCTTGTACTGGTAACCAGTGAAGAGAGGCCTAAATGGTTTGGTGTTATATGGTCAAATTTTCTGTTTTTTGTCAAGATTTTAGCCGCAGAATTCTGAACAAGATGCAGACTTCTATTAGAACAACTAGGAAGACCAGAAAAAGGACATTACAATAATCAAGTCTGGAAGATACAAATGCATGGATTAATGTTTCGGCGTCATGCAGTGATGGAATAGGTCTGATTTTGGCATTACCAAGATGAAAAAATGCTGTCTTAGTAAGAGCCTTGATATGAGAACGGAATGTCAGACGGGAATCAAAAATCACTCCAAGGAGCTAATACAGTCATTGATATTGACACTCAAGTTCTCAAGCTAATGCTCATGTTTTGCTGGTCTAACAACTAATGACTCTGATTTATCAGCATTTAATAGCAAAGTTCATATCCATCCATGTTTTTATTTCTGATACATACCTGTAAATTTAGGAGTTGGGAAAGGTCATTTGGCTTTACAGGTATATATAGCTGTGTATCGTCAGCATAACAATGAAAATTAATACCATATTCGCAAATGATGTCACCAAGACAAAGCATGTAGACAGCAAAAAGCACAGGGCCAAGGACCGATCCCTGGGGAACACCAAACTTTACTTCACAAAATACAGAGATTGTATTGTTGTAAAATACATGTTGCGTTCTATTTGATAAATATGATTGAAACCATGAAAGCACTGTCTCCTGGATACCAATATGTTTCTTTAAATGGTCTAGAAGTATGCTGTGATCCACAATGTCAAAAGCTGCACTCAAGTCAAGAAGCAGCAGCAATGATGTTAAGTCGGGATCAACAGTAAGTAATAGATCATTGACTACTCTGATCAAGGCAGTTTCAGTTGAACACGAAACCAAAAAACCAGATTGGAATTTATCAAAAAGATTGTTGTTTGATAGGAAGGCTTTGAGTTGATCAGCGGCTACTCTCTCAAGTAATTCTGACATAAAAAGAAGATTGGAAATTCGTCAATAATTGTTCAGAATTTGCGAATGAATATTATGTTTTTTAAGCAGTGGTTTAATAACAGCAGTTTTAAAAGCTGAGGGAGCCGAGCCCATGGACATTGATTTATTTATTATATGAAGAACAGAACTAGCTAATACAGGTAACAGTTCCTTAAACAGATTAGACGGTATAGAGTCTAAGATGCAGGTTGTGGGTTTGGAGGCAGTTTCCAGGCTGGTAAAGGCATCAGGGGAAATTATTTCAAACTGTGAAAGGGTGCAGTTGGAGAATCGGAGATCTCATAGCCATCATTTTTAGAGGAGTGTGGACCAGTGACTTTATTTCTAATTGATGCAATCTTATTTGGAAAGAATTTTTGAAAATCATCAGCACTGTATGAAGAGCTGTCGGCAGGGATGTTCTGTGTGAGTTTAGCGACAGTATCAAACAGAAACCGTGGATTATTTTTATTTTTCTCCCAAAACAAGGCAAGATAAACAGAATTACACTGAAAAGAAATGTCTTGTTGTATTCTGTTGTATTGTTATTTTATTTGAATTTCTTTATTTTGGGATGTGAATTAGTTTCGTTGATTTGACCGGTGGGTAGCGGTCCGCCTGCTATCGGTTGAATTCTTATGTAAAATACTTTAATAGTCTAATATTAGAGATTACAGAATATGTCTGACTTGACTGCAGCTATTTGTCAGTGAACCCTGCTGCCGCCTGATCCTGTTCGCTCTCCGGACGAGCTGCAGGTCATCTGGAACCAGCCTGTTTCTCTCAGGTGTAATTTCCACTGAAGCTGCTGTGTCCTGATTGGTGGAGGTTGTATTCAGTCTCAGGGCTGAAAAACTACTGACATGTTCTTCAGGAGAAAATTAATCTATATTTTGATTTATTTAGTGATTTATTTATTTATTGGCTGGGACAGTGTGTAGTTTGAAACATTAAAGATGCACTGCACCAGAGTTAGCTTGAAGCTATTGTGCATCTGCAGTCCCCGACAAAAAACATACAACAAACAACAACAAACAGTAAAAAGCAAAAAAACAAAACAAAAAAACCACACAGAACACACCATACAAAATGCAAAGCTACATACAGCACATCACATATACCCACAATCTCAATTAGAAATAATGTAAACTAAACTCAGCTGTGTGACTCAGTGGTCACACTGATTGGTCTTTAGTAGATTTTTTAATTTGGTCTTGAATGTATTGAGTGAACTACAGTTCTTTATACCATCAGGTAGGACATTCACAGAGAAAGCGTTTTGAATCACAGCGTAATTATATTCTCATAAAACTCACTAGAATTAAACATCAAAGATAAAAGATGAGCACAGAGCTGTTTTATTAAACATTATCTGAAGTGAGTAAATTCATTGTGAAGCAGATAACTGATACCTCCTGCCGGTGTAGATAAGGCACCGACAGACAGCCGTCCTCTACCTCTGATCGACGTATCGAACGTGGTTCCCAAAATATACACGCAGGACCATCCAAGCCTTGCTTAGGGAACCAGAGTTCAGCCTGGCTTCTATAACCACCAGCTCTCGTTGAACCGCTACCAACGGGCCTGTTTAGTCAGGAATCCTAACACAACGAAGTGTGTCGGTGCAAATAGGTGTTGGAGGTTTGAAAGTCCTCCAAGAGCCTTCTAAAAGGTCATCTCTGGAGGAGGTCCACTCTGACGGTCGGGGGCACTCACCTGGTTGTATAGGGCGGCCTCAGAGCCCTGGATCTAACAGTTTAGTCAATCAAACCCCTAATAATGAATCTCTCATCCTAATTCTGTACTGAAATCATACATCTATCACATGTACAGCAGCATGTTGAACCATTACCATCCTGTTATTCAATAAACACTACAGGTTTATCCGGAACAGATTTCATCATCATTTTTAATTATGTCAGCCGTCTTTTCTTACCTTAAAGGAACAGCAGAGGACCTCAGAGATCAGCACAAGTATTTAAAAATACAAACCAGTTTTATTTGGTTTTACAAAATAAATAATCTAAGAGCGCAAAAAGTAAAATACAAAAACTTAAGCAAAAAATTAAAAAGAAAAAAGCTAAAAGACTAAAGAGAGTCTCAGATCTCTCATCTTAGGAAAAAGGAACCTCGAGTCTCTCTTGGCTTTTCTTTTTATAACTCTACAACTTCCTCTTATTTGTATTATCACATATCATCTATCTCCAGGACATCTATCAGTAACATGCTGATGTTACATGACTTTACACAAAATAGTGATCTTTTCTTCACTTGTCACTTACATCAGACTATGTGGAACTTTTGAACATCTTCTTTTTTACATTTGAGATTAATATCTAAGGATGTCTGCTAGATGCAGAAAACCACAGCTTCTCCTTTGCCTCAGATTATCTGACGGTCGTCTATGTTTTTGATGTTTGTTTGTGTTTGTTTTCGTCATTCTTGATTGTTCGGATCTAGTTCACTACACGTTGCACAAGTTGTGTAAATTCCCCACAAATGGTGAAAGACATTAAACTATGTTTAATTGTCACCAATTAAAATTAAATAAAATAGTCAGAAGTAGGCTTGAGTAGAGTTTGTCTCGGCCACATACAGTGGAGCTTTCAACACTTGTATTAATGAAGTGTTGATGCAGCGTTTCTAGTTGTTTTGTTTCTCTGCGAGATAAAAGCATGAGAACCAACTTTATTCTGTCATGTTTGCTTTTCTTTCTTTCTTTTTTCCTCAAATACCACAAATCAAACACCAATCAGTGACTTCCTGTTCATCTTCTTTCATCTCAATGAACTTCCTGTCTGACACTCAGAACAGGATATGAGACACACACACACCAACATGTTTCCATCACTTTGCATTGACTTGCATTCAGTCCCTGGAGACCAACCTCAGCTGTGAAGTCTTTACACGAACATTTATTGGTTCATATAGTGGAGACTCACAGATGTCCCCATATAAGACAGGTGAGTCCCCACTATGTGAGTAATACAGCTTTACACACACACTTGTGAAGACCCTTGTTGATGTAATGCATTCCCTAACCCCCTAACCCTAAACTGAACCAAGTCTGAACCCTCGAAGGACCGGCCAGAATGTCCTCACAGTGTCCTAAAGCGTAGCGTGTTCTGTGTCTTGACTACTTTAAAGTATCTTTAAGTGGGAGTCAGTCGGTTTTATTTCGTCTGCAGCTGCTTCAAAATGCAGCAGAGACTCCTCACTGGTACCAAGAGAGACCACATCACCCTGATACTGGTGCTCTGGCCAACGTCACTGGTTACCACTGAAATATTTAAGATTCTTTATTTGTTTTTAAAGCTCTGCCCTCGTTCTCACGAGAGCTTTCTTCATCATCTATCACTGCTTTAAACCCCACCTTTATAAAATCATTTGTCCCCATAATTATTAACAATAAAATAGTTTTAATCGTGTCTGTTACAGTTATTTATGTTTGATTTTGTTTGAATTATTTACCTGAATTGTAATTTTCTCTGTAAAGCACTTTGATCAACACCTGCAGTTTTTAAAATGTGCTATAAATAAATGTTTTAATTTCTCTCGCAGCTCGTTCGTCAAGTCTGAAACATTCAGCTGAATCTTCCTGAGCTGCTTCCTGTCCCCGTTAAAATAAAACTCCACATTCACTCAGCTGAGTCTCATCAGTCACCTGTCAGATCAGCTGATCCACTAAACTAAACATCTGATTGTCAGTCAATAAAAACAAATATGTTGTTAGGGTGTTTCTGGGTGGTTGCTAGGTTACTTAAAGCGGTTGTTAGGGTGTTTCTGGGTGGTTGCTAGGTTACTTAAAGCGGTTGTTAGGGTGTTTCTGGGTGGTTGCTATGTTACTTAAAGCGGTTGTTAGGGTGTTTCTGGGTGGTTGCTAGGTTACTTAAAGCGGTTGTTAGGGTGTTTCTGGGTGGTTGCTACGTTACTTAAAGCGGTTGTTAGGGTGTTTCTGGGTGGTTGCTAGGTTACTTAAAGCGGTTGTTAGGGTATTTCTGGGTGGTTGCTAGGTTACTTAAAGCGGTTGTTAGGGTGTTTCTGGGTGGTTGCTAGGTTACTTAAAGCGGTTGTTAGGGTGTTTCTGGGTGGTTGCTATGTTACTTAAAGCGGTTGTTAGGGTGTTTCTGGGTGGTTGCTAGGTTACTTAAAGCGGTTGTTAGGGTGTTTCTGGGTGGTTGCTAGGTTACTTAAAGCGGTTGTTAGGGTGTTTCTGGGTGGTATTTGTGATATTTAACTAGTGATAAGAGGAGGAAAACCACTTCCACTTAACCTCCACAAATTCCTTTATAATTCTAAAACAAACCTACGATACCACACAAACCTTCCTGTAATAATAAGTTAATAATAAGTTCCTTAAATGTCAGCAGAAAGTAAACATTTTTATTGTATTTTTTCACAGTGCAGCAGTCCAGACTCTCCTCCTGATGATGACATAATGAAAACAGCTGCTGAAGGTTTCCAGAAAAACTAAATTTACTCAGATTTACAGTCGGAGGGAAAGAGCGTGACCTCAATATCTAACTTCTAAAACACACCTTCCCATTCCCTTGAATGTGCGTCCAAACTTTTGACTGGTTCTGTAGCACAAAGTCCAGAGGTTGTGATCTGCAGCACAACAAGCTAGTGAAGCTGTTAACAGAACCACGCTCCTGCACATGCTCAGTGGCGTCTGTCTTACACAGAACTACTCTCTGGAGACTGAAAACTTGATTGCTGTTATTAGTCTTTGGAGCCGTTTCTAAACAAATTAACGTGATATCAGGCTTTGATACACACAATACTCTCTATTGTTGTAGATCAGTTCATTGTTGGTTTGGATCCAAACATGTAAAATATAGAAAATCACCAGAATGATCCTTTAAAACGCAGATAAGAATAATAACGTCCTCTCAAACACAGAAACATGAAACCATGCAACCAACATTCATTCACTGGATTATGATTGGAAACTCTTTATTAGGAATAATCCCTTGAGATGTACTGTCTCATTTCCAAGGAGTCCTAAATGACAATAATACAATATCAGCACAATTACACAAAACATTTAACAGAAAACAAAAATAACTACAAGATAATTAAATAACACCAAATCTGACAAAACAAAACAGTAGATATCAAATATTAAGACAAACACAATCAGGAGATCAACAAGCAGAGAAAACACATCATTCATTTAAAGATTATACAAAAAAGTTTTAATGTCAGTGATACGTACATTACATTACGTAATTAAGTTATGAAATATAATTATAGAGGTGTTATCATGTACAACTGATCCCAGAATAAGAAGAACAAGTGGAAAGATGATGTGGATCGAATATTTACAGGTAGATTAGATCCAGTAGATCCATCCATTAGATCCAGTAGATCCATCCATTAGATCCATTAGATCCAGTAGATCCATCCATTAGATCCATTAGATCCATCCATTAGATCCAGTAGATCCATCCATTAGATCCATTAGATCCAGTAGATCCATCCATTAGATCCATTAGATCCATCCATTAGATCCAGTAGATCCATCCATTAGATCCATTAGATCCAGTAGATCCATCCATTAGATCCATTAGATCCATCCATTAGATCCAGTAGATCCATCCATTAGATCCATTAGATCCAGTAGATCCATCCATTAGATCCATTAGATCCAGTCAGAGCTTTAAACATAAAGACTCTCAGCTGTGGGTTCTCAGACTAATAAGAGGAGAAAGGAACCATCAACTGTTTTAATTAGTGAAGGTAACTGAAATGTATTTAAAAATAAACTGCAGCCGATGTCGTTGTCCTCTAATGATGGGAGAGAATTAAGAGTTTCATACTTTGTACAATGATGAGTTATGAAAGCAAATCTGCAAAGTCTATTATAAACGAATCTTCTTCCTGTCAGTATAATATATATATAAAATAAGCTGTGATGAAAGTTTCTTTTAACGGTAAAAGAAAAACAGTTTCTGGATCGGTAAAGAACACCGATACCGACGTTCATTTTCTTCACAATATGATTAATTTGGCATTTAAATGAAAGTTCAGAGTGGAGCTTCGGGCCCCGGTAGCATCAGGACAGGAAATAACACATGAATAAGCTTTAGATTTGGATTTAATGCTTTTTCATAGTGTGAGATTTTGTTTTATTGCGTCGTAATTTATTAGCTGCGAGCAGTTGTAGGATTTTAAAATAGGCAAAGCTGATTCAATCTGTAATAAATTAGTTTTAGATGTGTTTATTAACCGTGTCGTCCACATAAAGCTGATCACAACATTCAGAGCAAATCGAGGGGACGTCATTAATAAAACCAGAAAGGAGAAGAGGACCCAGAGCGGAGCCCTGAGGCACACCTCACTGTATGACAACACAGTGTTTTCTGTTATAAAAACAGGAACTGAACCAAAGCAACACATTCAGTGACAGAATGAAGTTTATCTAAAAGAAGGAAGTGGTCAAATCAATGATAATTGATAAATTGATAATTTACGATCATTAGATGCAGAGAAAATACCGTTTATAAGTTTTAACAAAGCAGCGGTTGAGGAACGATGTGACTGAAAGCCAGATTGGAAAGATGACATGATATACATAATATATACATGATATTGTACATAAATTAGTTTTTCAAACACTTTTGCAGAAAAACAAATGATTGAAACTGGTCTGTAGCTCAAGTACATCGCACCGTATCAAGGGAGTGATAGGTGAACATTTTTATTTCACAAGTAATTAAAAACGTTAAAAAGATCACAGAGGGAACGTGAGAATGTGGGATGATCATTAATGGACATCGAACATGTTATTCTCCTGAAAGTAAGTATAAGCTGATCGATCTATTAAACCATCTGAATATTTTAGAAATCCTAAAAGTGAACTTCAAACAGCAATTCACCAAACCAACTGGAGTGAGTTTATGCTGTTATAAAAACTACTGACGTTGGTTGTTATGGTGTAACAGGCTGGTTGCTAGAGAGTGTTTAATAGACAAAGATCACGCTGCTGTTAACATGACGTCTGACTACATGTTAGTAACACAGAGACGGTATCGTGTGCAGCCGGACAGGAAGCTGAACGAACTCTAATCAGCCGCTGATTCATGGTGAGACGGAGCTCGTTGCTGTTTTCATTCTGTCAGCAGCAGGATGTTACAGACTCAACAATCAGTCTGTTTTTCTGAGGAGATGTTTGATGAGAGGCACCGTGTTGAGGTTACCTGTCCTACAGGTGAACAACACGTCGATGGTCAGCTGACTCAGTGATTCATTCAGGTGCAGCTTTTCACAGAAGACGTGAGCGTTTGATCAGTCGCCATTTGTCACTTTTATGTCGACTGAAAGAATGTTGTAGCCTCTGATTGGCTATTGTAGACGTGACCATGTGACCACTGCAGCATCAGATAAACTGTGTGTTTGTGTTTGTGTGTGTGTGTGTGTGTGTGTGTGTGTGTGTGTGTGTTTGTGTGTGTTTGTGTGTTTGTGTGTGTGTGTGTGTGTTTGTGTGTGTGTGTGTGTGTGTGTGT